>NW_028234435.1:8486364-8488864 GCF_977035675.1 Penaeus japonicus
GCACGCGTTCCATCACGGCATCCTCCTCCTGTTGCAGCTCGCACAGGTTGCGGTACTGCTCCTGGAACGTCGTGTCCAGATCCTCGTGCACTTGCTTCACCAGGGCTGCGGAGTGGAGGCAGAGACAATAACACAGGTAGAAAGTAGAGGTGGTGTGCTGTTTGATTTAAAATGGCCAGAGATTACGAAATTATCATATTTTACCATCAATTTACCAGCAAAGCAACATAAAAACGGTAATGATATATATGTCATAGCGAATAATATATTGACAATAGAGAATACTGAAAAACAGTAAAAATGACTACAGTAATATCAATTATTATCATGATAATGAAAAGGAGGTTGTTGAAGAAGACAACGATAATGTTTATCAATATCAATGATGATATGATACTAACAATATTTATGATAATATTAAAATAATAAAAAAGGACAATAATGAAAACATTAATACTAACCTAACAGCAATAACGATAATAACAACGGTAATAGTAATAATGATGATGATAATAACAATGTCAATGAAACCACTCGTCATTAAACAATAATAATAACAATATTGATAATAATAACAATCATAATCATAATAAAAAAAAACAAATATTTACAATAAAAATATAATTTCACGAATAATAACAAAACAATAATGATGATAACTGTAATAAAAATACAAGCAACAGTAAAACTCCCAGAACTACTAAACAACATTAACCCTTACAGCCATATCTCTCGGGGAAGCTGACGCGGGGACGCCCTCCTGAGCCACCAGGGAAGCGTGGGGGGTCGGCAGCAGCGTCAGCAGCAACACTGGTGTCAGCTTCCGAATCCGCCTGGACGTCGGAAGCACCGCCGGCCTCAGCAGTGTGCTTCTGGGATCGCTGAGAGAGTCCTGGCAGCGCTGGGTCTTGTTCTTCCCGTTCGAACTCCGGGATCTGGTGCCTGGGGGATAGATCGTGACTGTGATCATCGTCGTCTCTTCTATGATGATGATGGTGATGATGATACTACTGCTATTTCTACTACAAATAATAATAATAATAATAATAATAATAATAATAATACTGAAAATAATAATAATAATAATAATAATAACAATATTAATAATGATAATAGTAGTGATAGCAATAATAATAGCAATAATGATAATGATAATAATAATGATAACAATGATGATGATGATGTTGATGATGATCACTAATAGCAATCTAAACAAAAATAGTAACAATAATAGTAATGATGAAAACAAAAACTTTAAAATAAAAGCAGTAGCAATAATATATCAATAACTTCATTTCATCAAATTACACGTGGCTCGTTAGGACGCGGACGTAACTATGCAAAAAGTGCAAAAAAAAATCTTCCATGGGAAATGACAAAGAAAATTAAATAAGATGACCTATTGCATACAAGTAGTGCTTTAATGAGATTGTATATTTTTTCACAAAGACTTTTTTCCTGATTAGTTTAGTCAGAACGAACCGTCGAGCCGAAATCAGATTGGAAAAGGAACTGTATACACGTGCAACGGATCATAGGCCTATTTCTGATTTTAATATTTTTAAATTAATCTAGTTTTAACGAAGTTTAAGAAAAATATACATAACTTAACATTCCTTTCTAACTACATCATAAAAATGAGTGAGGAAATTACAGAATATTAAATGATTACCCTGTTCGCGGCCGAGAACCAACTTTTTACTTACCCTTGTTGAATACGCATTCGTTTTTGAGCTATTCCCATTTGTGGAGGACTAAATACATCCCCATCTGTTTGCTGTTTAGCCTCCATTGCCTCTGGTCTTCACTCGGACAATTAACTATCCAATTAACACTTCAGGAGGCACTAAATTAAGAACAAACTGCAGTGTTGATATACGCTTCCCTTCGATATCCGTTCCCGCCAAAATGTCACCGTCTGGAAGCAAACGCGGCAAAACAAATCCACAGGAAGGATAAAAAAAAAAAACTGAATATGTATCAATAAACTATATGATTTCCCCCGTACTTCGTCCTATTTGTTGTAAGGAAACCTAGTTAAAGCAAAAAAAAAAAAAAAAAAAAAATTAATGTGACTTAAATTCAAGCTAAAACAAACTGTGATCAAAATGAAAACATGGCTTCTCTTTCGGTCTCCCCCAGTTACTTATTATTATCACCTTAAATATTATATTTCTTACTGTATATTTTACTCAAGCTATAACTGGTATTATGTTTTTTAAGATAATTGATGACTCCAGAAGAAAATGAATCAGGATTAAATTTAGGTAAGACAAATGTAAACTTCTATATATACACAAATCTATCTACTTATTTCACATACATCTATATACTTATCGATCTATCTAACTATATATCTATCTGTTTATCTCTCTTTCTATCTATCTATATACATGTGCGTGCGTGTGCGTGCCTGAGTGTCAAACTGTCATCAACCACCACCAACCTGTCAATCTGTCATCAATCACCACCAACCTGTCAATATGCGTTCAACAACCAC
>NW_028234435.1:8496364-8501364 GCF_977035675.1 Penaeus japonicus
TGACACTCAAAACTATTACAAGACAACACATTTCCAAACCCCCAACCTTTTTGGCGCGTTCGATGGCCTCGAAGAACCAGTTGGTGACGAGCCCGCCCTCTACCATCCACGTGATGACTTTGCTGAACTTCGCCTTCAGGGGAGAATGGATCTGGAAGCCCATCGCGATGTGGCTGACGGAGATACATTCCTGGAAGAAGGTGGAGGAGGACGAGGAGAAGGAAAAGAAGCAGATGTATATTTACGAATTTAACTGCACTAAAATAGAGAAAAAAATTATACCGGATGTAAATCGTAGATGAGGGCCATTGCAAAATTGGTAACGAAACGTAAATATTGCAACAAAATATTGCAAGAAGTCGACACAACAATTATCATAGAAATAAAACATCACTAAACAAGTCAACAAGACATACACACATACACATCCAAACACAAAGAAAAACAAAACAGGACTTCAAACTGAACCAAAACCTTCATGATCCTCATCCTGGGGCGGCCCTGCGGAGTGGTGAACTGCGTGGACACGACGTACTCGAGGTAGCTGCGGCTCTCGATGTTCACGCCTTCGCCCGCCAGAACCAGCTGGTACACCTGCTCGAAGCCCGGCACGACGCGGTACCGGTCTGCCAGCGCCTGGGGGGTGGGAGGGGGATTGGGGAGGGGAAACGGGAGGGATGTGGAGAGAGAGAGAGAGAGAGAGAGAGAAAGAGGGGAGAGAGAGAGGAGGGTGGGAGGGAAGGAGGGGGAGAGTTTATAATTCATTAGGCATTTCTGTTGTTTTGTTTTGCTCTTTAATCTGTACGTCATCCATGATCCTCTTAATTCAATGGGAATAATAAACATTCAATAATCTTTATATTATTCCTTCTTAGTCTACAGGAGAAGAAGAGGGAAAAGAATAAAGACGAAGAAGACAAAGAAAAAAAAAGTTCTACTTATTCTCTGGCAATTTCTTAGAACACGTTGACGCAGAGGATGGGATGAAAAAGAAGAAGAAATGAGAAAGAGGAATAACAAGAATCAAATTTCCGGTAATGATAAGAATGCAGCCTGCGTATCCTTCTTGGCCTAGACCGGAGAGCTCGTGTAAACGGTGACGCAGAGAAAGAACCGCAAGAAAAGAGGGAAGACGGAGAAGAACAAAGAAGAATAATCACACTTAACCACACTACACTCTCTGTAGGAGGAACCCAACCTGAATATCCTTATTCTCGGAGAGGACCATGGATCCTTTGAAGAAGGAGTTGACGCAGAGGATGGGCAGGCTGGCCTCTCGCAGCTCGCGGATGGTCTCCATGCCCTTCGGCTGCCTCGACTTCGTCAGGAACGCCGTCAGGTTGGAGCTGTAGCTGGTGGTGAGGACGATGGCGTAGAACCACAGCAGGAGGAAGAAGGAGCGCGTGCTGTCCCTCGCAGGAAGGCGGTGCTGCGGCTGGCGGAAGTGCATGCCGGCGGCGTACAGGAACGAGGACGCCATCGTCAGGAGGCTTCGGTGCTCTCCGCTGCCTCCGCTGGGGGTCGGTGGGGGGGGGATGATAAAAATAATAATCATAGGTACAAATTGACAAACAAATACACAAACAAGTCAACATCCATGTAAATCAAACATAGAAACAAACTAAAACATATAAACAAGTCACCATCTAAGTATTTAGATAAAATTAGATAAACAAAGAGACAAACGTATATACAAGCAAATGAACCTCGTAGCACCACCCAACGAGACTTTACCCGAACTGCGTCAAGAGCACCAGGAGATAGAGGGCGCATGCGCAGACCGCGAGCGCCAACAGGAAGGCCAGCCACGTCTCCATCTGGTAAGGGAGAATGAGCGAGCGCCAGCGAGGCACTGGAGGCTCCATCTTGGCCGTGAAGCAGCTCCTCTGGGGAACGGGAGGAAGGGGGAGAGGATGAATGGGGAGACAGGGAAGAGAATCGGATAAGAGGGAAGGGGGGAAAGGGAGAGAGGAAGGGAGGTGGGGGAGAAACGGATAATAGAGAAGAGGGAAAAGGGAGGTGGGGGGACGGGAGGAAGGGTGAGAGGATGAATGGGGAGATAGAGAAGAGAATCGGATAAGAGGGAAGGGGGTAAGGGAGAGAGGAATGGAGGTGGGGGAGAAACGGATAATAGAGAAGGGGGGAAAGGGAGGTGGGGGAGAGGAAGAATGGGGAGATAGAGTAGAGGAACGGATAATAGAGAAGGGGGGAGGGAGGAAGGGAGGTTGGGGAGATGGAGAAGAGAAACGAATAATAGGTAAGGGGGGAAAAGGAGGAAGGAAGGGAGGTTGGGGAGAGAAAGAATGGGGAGATAGGGTAGAAGAATGAATAATAGGGAATGATGAAAAAGGAAAGAGAGGATATAGAAGGGAGTTGGAAAAAAAGAAAAATGTGAAACAAGGAAGTATCGAAAGTGGAGAAGAAAAAAAATGGAATAGAAAAGAAACAGAGAAAAACGAGGAACAAAAAATGAAGATAAAAGAAGAATAAAAGGAGAAATGGAGAGGAGTTGAAGGGAAAGAGGGAAACAGAAGTGTTAAAAAGGAAGAAGAAAAGAATTGTAGTGACTGGGACAGAGAGAAACAGGAAAGCAAAGAAATGTGAATAAATAGGATGAAAGGCATTTAAAAGAGGGACGCAGAAAGAAGAAAAAAAGACAAATCAGTAATAATGATTATAAAAATAAATGAACAGATGTAGAAAAGGAATAAATAAATAAATAAAGAGATGGATAAACTTATTGAAAGAAGGATATCCATAAATACATATATTGATTGATAAATAAAAATATATGAAGAATAAATCAAAAGAAACAGACCATGAGGATAAGGAGAATCATATAGATGAGGGAAGAGATGATGGCGGAGATAGAGAGGAAAGAGAAAAGGGTAAATGAAGAGAGAGGAAAGAGAAAAGGGTAAATGAAGAGAGGAAAATGAAGAGAATGGTAATGTTAATGATAAATATGGTAATGGTAACTACGGTAATGATCCAGATAGGAGGCAAATCAGGTCAATGAAGGAAATAAAAGATATTGTAAAAATAGGCCTATACGTTCAAGGACGTGTGTAAGGGATCGTGTACGTACATGCTTTATTGATTGACTGATTGACATACATGTCTACTATTTACTTTATCATTCAGTTCATTTGCCTATCAGTTCGTAAATTATACTTTTCATCTATTCATGCAGCCGCGTCAACAGTCACTTGAGCTCTGCCCCCCCTCCGCCCACCCCATAAAGACACACAGCCCTTCACTTTACCTTTCCTTTCCTTCACCTTCACTCTTCCCTTCTCTGCCTCTCCTTTCTCCTTCCCTCACCATCCACTGTCCCTTCCTCCCTTTCCCCTCCCCTACCTTTCCCTTCCCCCTCCCTCCTCTGCCTTCCACTCCCCTTCCCCCTCCCTCCTCTGCCATTCCCCTCTCCTTCCCCCTCCCTCCTTTGCCATCCCACTCCCCTTCCCCCTCCCTTCTTTGCCATCCCACTCCCCTTCCCTCTCCCTCCTCTGCCTTCCACTCCCTTCCCCCTCCCTCCTCTGCCTTCCACTCCCTTTCCCCCTCCCTCCTCTGCCATTCCCCTCCCCTTCCCCCTCCCTCCTCTGCCATTCCCCTCCCCTTCCCCCTCCCTCCTCTGCCTTCCACTCCCCTTCCCCCTCCCTCCTCTGCCATTCCCCTCCCCTTCCCCCTCCCTCCTCTACCTTCCACTCCCCTTCCCCCTCCCTCCTCTGCCTTCCACTCCCCTTCCCCCTCCCTCCTCTGCCATTCCCCTCCCCTTCCCCCTCCCTCCTCTACCTTCCACTCCCCTTCCCCCTCCCTCCTCTGCCATTCCCCTCCCCTTCCCCCTCCCTCCTCTGCCTTCCACTCCCCTTCCCCCTCCCTCCTCTGCCATTAACCTCCCCTTCCCCCTCCCTCCTCTACCACCCCCTCCCCTTCCCCCTCCCTCCTCTGCCATTCACCTCCCCTTCCCCTCCCCTACCCCCCCTCTCACCTCAACAGCATACGGCGCACTGTAGTGTTGGAAATCCATGCGGTCGTGAAGGTCGCTCACATACATGTTTCCAACGCCAATATCGGCCTTACCGGTGTAGAGCACGGCGACGATGCCGTCCCAGCTGCCGTTGGGAAGGCGGTCGCCCCACAACTCGCCTGGTGGTGGTGGGGGAAGGGGGGGGGGTGGAGAACGATTTAATTATCTTGTTGATATCAAAGCCTGCAGGATGGGTGGTGCGGGAGGTGAGTTTGTTAAATTGGTGAACGCTATGATTATCATGTTGATACCAAAGCTGGTGGACTATTCAGTCTTGTGGATATCAAAGCCAAGTTGGGAGGGGAGAAACTTAGATTTTGAAATTGGTGAGCGATTTAGTCATTTAGTTAAACTCAAAGTTACAAATAATGGACAAGTAGACAGTCATGAACTATTCGTCACGCATGCATTTAGGCCATGCATTATGTACTGTGCATAAGTCATATAATATATACATACACCATACACGAAAGCCATATACCATGCACATACATATATATTCTGCAATACACCATACACATACACATCCACTTCCCAACACACACACACACACACACTCTCTCTCTCCCTCTATGTCTCTCTCTCTCTCTCTCTCTCTCTCTCTCTCTCTCTCTCTCTCTCTCTCTCTCTCTCTCTCTCTCTCTCTCTCTCTCTCTCTCTCTCTCTCTCTCTCTCTCTCTCTCTCTCTCTCTCTCTCTCTCTCTGCAACACACCACGCACGAGCAACACGCACGCACCGGGAGGCGGCTCGACGAAGACGGGCCTGAACTGGAAGACCTGCGCCAGCGCCCGCACGATCTCCACGTCGCGCCCGAAGCGCCGCGTCAGGTTGCCGGCGGCGTCGCGCTCGTAGATGATGTGCGGAGGAAGCTCGAACTGGACCACCTGGGGGAGGGGGAGGGGGAGGGAGGGGGGGAAGGCAAGAGGAGAAGAGGGGAGCGGTGGCGAAGGAAGGGGATGCGAGGGGAAG
>NW_028234435.1:8518864-8538864 GCF_977035675.1 Penaeus japonicus
CAGGACATAACCACCACTATAGCTTGCAAATTCATATAAAGCAGTTCCTTTGCCTCTCCACCCTGATATCAAGAGGCAACAAATCATGTCTATGATAAATAATGAAGATGACATGCCATGAACAATCATACCAAGAAGATAAGAAATGGATTCTCATCTAATTCATAACAATCACTCATAACAAATGAAATTACATACAATATCTAATTTATTACAAAACTGTTAAAACATAATCAAGAAAGTGTAGAAGCTGTATGCTAAGAAATCAAATATTTGATAGCAAATATTACTTAATTTAATCACCTACTTCCACTGCTTTGGCATCAATATTTTCATCTTCTTCTTTTATTTCTATGTTAAACTCATCACAGGAGCTGGTATTAGTTGTTTGACATGGAAGCCCAGATTTGCTTTCAACAGGATGAGAGATTTCCAGATCAGATGTAACTATCTACATGTCTGATATCACATTGACGTGTACACTGCTTTGAAGACGACGGTCAACTCTACAAGTGGGAGGTCACTCCTGTACTAAGACACTGCTAAAGTTATCAAAAATACAATATGCGCAAAAGAAAAATACATTCATGACTTTGATTGCTTTATACACACACATACAAACACAAATACCACACACACTTACACATTTATATGTAAACATTCAATCACTGACTACAATTGAGGTCCAAAAACCATAACTGGATCATTTTGGGTCTGTGATTCCGAGACAACATTTGACTTCTATAAAGAAGATTTTCCAATTAATTAGCTAGGCAGAAAAGCAATTAAAAGTAAATGCTTGGCACTTGGCAGTTTGATAGCTATTACTTAAGAAGGAAGCAGGGGGAAGAGGAGGAAGAGGAAGAAAATGATGCCAGTGGAAGGAGGAGGAGGTAGAGGCAGCAGAGTAAAGGGTAAGGATGCAGAGTAGATAAAGAGGAAGAGGGGGTATAGAAAGAGGCGGTGGAGAAAATATGAAAAGAAAATTGTGTAACAATTTTCTAACTTTAAGACCAACTATAGCTTGCTCTTATCATCACAATAAAAATAATCAACAATATAATATCTTGAACATAAGCATATCATAAGCAAAGATAAAGCAATCAAAAATAAATAAGGATATCTATAATAATAACTACAATTAATATCTATAATGATAATAAAAAAAATAAAAAAAATAATAATCATAATAATAATATTTTCATCACATTATGATCAAATGTATTGCAATTAAAAAATAAATAAGAATATCTCCTTCCATTTGTACTTATAAATATGTAATCCGTTTTCAATATAATAATGGAACTCTTATAACTCTCATAGGAAAAAATACAAACTGTTACATAATTCTAAACATAATATTGGCTCACAGAATGGTGACTCCTACAAAATACCTTAAGAATCAACTTTAAACCTAAAGAATTTCCACTTAAATGTATTCAACAATTTTACTATATGTCCAGCTCTTACTTGCTCTAGTGCTTTCCTTCAAATGTCCTTTCTCACAAAATGTTATAAAACATATAGAGGTTATTTTTCCTAATTGTAAAACTTCCCTAATGGCAATTCCTCATTTGTGCGATTTGTGTGGCTTTCCATTACCAACTGTCTCTTTGATTTTGAGGAATGAACATGGTTTTGTGAGTCTAATGCATACATCATGTTCATTAACAACCCTTAAAAAAAAAAAAATCCAATCAAACTAAAAGAAAGGAAGAAATAGGAAATTCAATCATCTCAACTCAAACAAAAATTTCCTTCCCAAAAATAATAATGATTCATTAAGCTAGGATAAATCAGATCAGTTTCCAGTTACGCTGCATTTCTTTCTTGTTTGCTTACAGCAGCAGTTCAGTATCATCGCTCTCCTTGTGAGAAAACTTGAGCATCACATATGTGTTTACTGTGTTGATTGGCATTGTATGTGTACTGTATAACAACTGACTATATAAATCTAATACCGTAATACAATTAACATCTACATTAAAGCATCAGGCACACTTAATTCAAATAATACACTGATACATTCATAGCCCACATGAATACATTACAACTAATAGTTGAGTACATCTGACCATCATGATTTGTCATTGGGAAGAACCCTGATCATAATGAAGCTGAGAAGTGTGTAAGTGCCTGATAAAATGAGCATCAATAGATATGGCAAGTATCCTATGCCACTTGGTTTGCATGCAGAGGAATTTTATTGCATGGAAAGAAAAGAACAAGATATGAACATGAAATGGCAGCGATGCAAGAAGAGGTGACTATGCCAAAAGGAAGCTGATTTTTGCATGGCTTTAATGGGAAATCAGAAGGATATATTGACATTACCTACACCAAGACTACTGAGTGCCTGATTTGCAAGGAAGACGTTTTAATTGATATTGCACTTGTCATCACACTGACATTTATAACACTTGACTCCACAACTTAACAAATTTGATCAATCACTTATGGGTCATGCAGCAAGGAGCTTATTACATTGACTAAAACACTAAAGAAAGAGATAAAAAGAGAAAAGAAAGAAAGACATAAAAAAAAAAAAATAAAGCTTTTAAAAAAAGGCCTCTTTCGTTGCTCAGGTCCCTTCCTCCGCACTGATTCTTTCTGGGATGTTCTGAAGACTAGAAGCTCCTTGTTCTTCCTTGGGACCTTTCTCTGCCTCCTCTAAGATCCCTTTCTCTGCATGCTCTTCCCCTTCCTTTCTTATCTCCTTTTTGTCGTTGTCTTTCTCTGAACTTTCTGAGTTATTGCCATCCCCAGATGAAGGACCTTTTCCACTTTCCGCTTGGGTTTGCAACAGGCTTTCTTTCGTCTCTTTTGTTCTCTCGGTGCTGTTTTCTTTCACAGGTACACTACCTTCCTTTGGAGAATCATCCTTGTTTTCCTGTACAGTCTCATTTTCTCTTTTTTTCCCAACACTATCTTGTGCCTCCTGCTTATCCTCTATATCCTTCCTACCCTTTTCATTCTGTGGTTCCTCTTTTGGAATGGGTTTTGGGATGTCTCCCTTGTTCTTTGCCTGAATCTGCTGAATTGTGAGTGCAATCTTCTTTGGATCTTTCAAGGTAGTGCAGGCTGCATATGTGATCTCATCTAGGCTGGCTAGCTGGGGCAGAACCTGAAATATTCACCAAGGGAAGAACAGCAATTTAGACGGGGCAAAAACAACAAATATATTTTTATTATCAATATTGTTTTCATTATCTATAAAATAAGCAATACTAGATTAAAAACTTCAAACCTAAACTCATTCATCAAAAAAGGAGGCTTCTGTGTAAGCAGTTACTGTCATCAGCATAGATGCACATGCATGAGAAGCATTAGGTTCATGACTCACCATGGATCATCCTCGGTAAACTTGATGTGGACAAAGCAGTGAAAGCGTAAAGAAAAAGAGAAAAAAAAAGAGAGGAAAAAGGGAGAGAGAAAGATTCTTTAATAATATGATGACAATTAAGGATTGCCAAAGAACCCCTTCAATTTATATTTTAATCCTAAGAAGCAAAATGCAAAAAAATAAGTACAGTACCTATATATATCACAAGGCAAATATATTATGATTTTTTATTATTTTTATCACTTCACATATATTGCCACTCAAAACAATCGAAAAGCATGAAAATACCCAAAAATTGACAGAAAATTAACAAAGCAAATATCTGATACATAAAAGCATTGGCAGAGGGAATCAACACCTACAGTAGCAGCACAAAAGCAAGCACAAGGTTAGCAGAATGAGGATATGTCCTACCCTACACAGTATGTAGAATGTGGTATCATTAATAAAATACAATGAAAAATTAAATCTACTATCAAAATGTTATAAAGCATAGCTGTACATAGGGAAGGGAGAAGAAAATAAGAGAGAGAGAGAGAGAGAGAGAGAAAAGAAGCTAATAACAACAAAAATATTTTTCCTCCTTTCCACAAGCATCCAACCACTAGCTATCTGTTGGCCATCTCATCTTCCAGTACCTCTCCTGCACTGGGCTCGGGCAATTCCGCAGACACATCGACCATCTCCAGCTTGGCCATGAGTTCAGAGAGCTTGTTAGCCTTCCTCTGCTCGTTGGCCTCAATAATGCGGCACAGGTGTTCCGTCAGCAGCTCCTTCTTCTCCAGCTTGTTGAATAGCTGGAGCTTGGCCTCAATGAACTCCCTCTCGGCCTTGTCGTATCTCTTCCTGAAATTGTGGGAGTGGGGGGATAAATGATAGAGATGGAAGAAAAGAAATGGATGACGGGAGGGAGAAAAATACGCAAAAGAGACTGGAAGCTTTGAGATGACATGAACAATAAAAAAAAGTAAAAGACAAAATAGAAGAAGAGATGAGAAAAGGAAAACATCAAGAAGCTAATGAGTATGAACTACAGAAAAAAAAATTATGTACTAACTTGAAGTCTACTAATTTTGATGCTTATTAAGACTATTCTATGTTGCAAAATATAATTCAATACTTCTGCAATAGAAAGTAAAGGTCTGAATTGGTAAAACTTTAAAATAACATTTACTTATCACTGAGTAGAATTCACCAATTCACATACACCCTCTCACACATAAACACACACACAAAGCAAAACTCACTGCGCTTCGCTGAATTCCAGACTAGCCACTTCTATTTGGTCTCGCAGTATAGACACGTCAGTGGAGAGAAGGGAATCCAACTTCGCCAACTCCACTTGGATCTGCTTCAGTTTTTGAGCTTCTGATTGGGTACGGCGACTCCTGCAATTTGAAGAAAGAAGAAAAAAAAATAGGTGAAGAATGAAGTGGTGTTCAATGAATGAAGCAAACATTTGCAATCATAGAAATGACCGTGTAGGCATGAAATACAATAGAATTTTCAGCTTTATGTGCGTGTTCTTTTTCTTCACCTTCTTTCCTGACAATTATTCATGACAAAATAATAAGCAGACAGTATAAGAGAAAGATCATAATTTCATAAGTAAATCATAAGTAAAAGTAGATCATAAGTAAATGAAAAAAAAAAATAATAATCAAAAGCTAAAATCCTTATCTACCAGCAATTGGAGAATGAAATTAAGAAAAAAAGAAAGAAAGAAAGAAAAAATAAATAAATAAATAAAAGATAGAATAAAGAAAAAAAAAAAAAAAAAAAACTAAAATAAAAATAGAGAGAAAGCACAAACATACCTATCTGCAATGGCCTTGGCAAGCATCTCTCTTCTCAGTCTGTTCTGTTCCTCCATCATCTTCTGCCGTTTCTGGAACATTTCTAACGTGACGCCCTCTCCTCTTCCGCCACTACCTTCATCCATCTTCTCTTCCATCAAATGCTCACTCTCAGACTGATTGTCAAGCTGGTCTGGGGTTGTTGTGCCGTTGGTGGACACTAATTCATAGGAATTGTTCTCTCTTACACGGATTTTGACATTCTTGGCATGGCTTCCTGTTTGTGGAGAAAGGGGATATAAAAATGGTGGTGGAGAGTTCCAGAAGTCAGCGACAAAACTTTTAGGGTGGCAGCTGGAGGGGTGGGGGCTCAAAATTAAGAATAAGTTTGCTTGTTTTTTGCTCAATTTATTAATAGAAATAAAGTTATACACATACTTTACTTACAGACAAAAGCATGGCTTACTATATTTTAAGTTCAAAGTCAATATCTTCTTATGTTTTTCAATGTTTTTAAGTGAAACTATGATACAACCCTTAAACATCTGAAAGGAAAAGTACACTAGGATAAAGCAGACAAAAAATTAGCCACTTCCAAAGAAAAAATAAAGAAAAGGCAAACTGTTGGAGTTATAGTTAAGAGCATTTCACTACAACCCAGTGATGGTTTGCTTACATCAGACATCATCTAACTGCTGAGTGTTAGATCTGATATGCCTTATGCAACTGGAGAAGAGTTTATTCTGCTTGTAGTAGGTTATTTTACAAAAATCACCTTCAAGCATTAAATGAAGAACATTCCTTAACCCTTCCATGGCTGCTGTTTTCGTGCATTTTCCCTTTGTTGAAATTACGTTATTTACTCTTTCAGTTATGATGACCTATTATCCTAAATGCTAATATACAATAACCACACAGAGACTCATACTTCTTTTTCTATAAGTCTATAAAATAACAGAAAACAAGCACATTTTAAGATGATTAGCCCATGCTAAGATGTCACATCTTAAGATGTCACATCTCAGAACTTAGGGGAATCCACTATCTCATGCAAACAATCTTTGCTTCTTGCTTGTGTTCCTTTTGTTAGAGGTAATATCTTGATTCCAGAGCTATCAGTTACAACACAATAAAAACAGATATAGTATTTTGTGTTCCATTTCTGGTTGCAAAACTGATGGTATATTACTGACAACAAATCATCATCATAGTTTCATCTGTTACTTACTTACTCACCAGTTCCTACCATCAGCAAGGAGGAAACAGGCACAACATATATTTATAGAGCATATTATGGGCCATGCTAAAAACAGGGATAGATGTCTGTACATGTACAAAAACTGGCTGAACTTCTTTTGCTTTAACTCGTGAATGCCGGGTGACAAGATATCACATCAAGTGGTAGCAGTAACTGCCGCCAGGGATGAGATATTTTGGCATAGCTTTCTGTATGGCCGGGTGATCTGGTGCGTAGCAGTTGGCCACGGCCAGAGCGGGCGAATAGTTTGGCATTTAAACCAGATGGAGTCAAAACCACCTTGTCAGCAACAGGTTAAGAGGACCATTTTTCCCTACATGATTATTAACCTCATTTCAAATGTTCTAAGCAAAATTTGAAGAACATTAAATGATCTTTCAGTTAATTCTAATATTTTTAGCACAATTAACATTTCAAAAAAAAAAAGTTATTTCATTTGCTCTGCTTTCCCTTTGGACATCAAAAACACTTACAGTGTTTCACTGACCTTTCTTTTCTCAGTCCTCTTACAGTTGAGATATGAGAAACAATTTCCTAATTCTTACAACCTACATACTATACTGTATTTGCTGGTGCATAAGATGTCCTCTAGTCAGTAGAGCAGAGGGCTAGGCTGTTGGTTATAGTGCAAGGAACACAAATATTCAGTTGATTTTAGTAATACAAATAATTTATATCAAGCAATATTATGTTAAAATTAAATAGCACTAGTTTCTGCCATTCTTGTTTTTTACAATAATACAACATTATAACTTTAATTCTATCAGTAACTCATGATGATTTACTGGTACCCGATTTATTTTTCATGATGATCAAAATATTTATAAGACCTATACTTTTATTTAACAAAAATTCCTGTATATTCAGTTTATATGAACAGTTTTTATTCCTTTCCCATTCAGTTTAATATTTAATGAAATTATAGTGAATGAGGCAGAAACTTTTACTGAAATAAATAAAAAATGTTATTTCATGTACTGGACAACATGATATGTTTAAATACACAAGGTTCTCTGTGACATGGGAGCTTATTATAATTTCACAATCAAAAAATTTCATGGACAAAGTGAGCTTGCCCATCACTCCATTTTTGTCTATGAAACAAACAAACGAATTGCAGTGAATATATGCCTGAAAATACATAGTATTTTTCAAAGAGAAAACCATTTATATGTCTTTTAGAAACAAGAGTGCATCTTATGCTTGAAAATATGATCTATGTTATTACAGCTTAGTTTGAGTTCCAGGACTCTCTGTTTTATTGTACAGTTCTGTCTCTAACAAAAGTAAAACTCAATGAATCCACTGAAGTGATGAGAAGCTGCTAGCACCCCATCACCCGGCATGCCAGCCATACAAAGAGCCATGATATGATATCACATACCTGGCAGGAAGACCAGCCAGGCCATGACGTGACATCACATCATCTGTCATTAACCCAAATCCTCCGGATGGCATGCAGTGAAGACTTCCTGGCCCAAATTCCGGTCGTCATGTAAGGTGACGGCACCTCGATGCCGGGTGTCATAAGATAAGACCCCGGCATGAGTTAAGGCCTACACGGTAGCCTCCCAGAAATGCATCGCGCACCAATTATCAACAACCCGGAGCATTTGGGTTAACAGGTTAAAGAATACACTAATATATCCCTTAGATTAATATTCATAAAGGCCTCAGATAGCTGCCTCTTTCCTTTTCTCTTCATTTGGTCATTGTTTGTATGATCCTAACATGGCTATCCAGTATCCATTTCTGCCAAAGGAGAGAAGTAGCCTTCCACAAAAATATTTTCCACACAAGTGAGGCCATCGCCAGTCAATAATACTGAGTTTTCTGACATCTTTTGTACTCTTTCCCTGGCAAAGGTTTCAGTTACTCTTTACCACTTACTCATGAGAAAAAACTGATTTCACTCCAAAATAACAGCAAGTTATACAGGGATGGAGGGAGGGGAAAGAAGTAAGAATAAAAGAGAAAAATAAAGAGAAAGAGAGAAAAAGAAAGAAAAAGAGAGTTTGATTTGATTTAAAACATTTATTTACAGAACAGTTTACATGCCTGCATAAAGCCAGAGAAAGTTATCATAACAACTACTCAACCTGGCTGAACTTCTATTGACTTAGGAAGGCCATAGTCAAACATTAACCCTTTGATGACGGTGCGTCACACCCGTATGACATGGCTAAACGCTCGATGACGGGGTGATGCACCAGTGTGACGTTCCTGATGCAATATTGCATAGGCCCAGCGTAGGGGGTTTCCACTTACCGCTGGGCCCGTCGGGAAAGAGTTGAGCATACATGCATGAGGGGCTGCACTGTAGTGCTTACCTCAATTGCTAACTGAAGTCACATATGATATAAAGCATACACACACACATACATATAATTGATCATATAAAACATGTCCAGTGTTTCATTAAACTATCATCTCTCTCATATCACTGTGGTCTATCACATGTCAATTCATGATTTCCAAGGTCTATGACAGGTTGTCTGAAGACAAGTATAAACATCCTCTCCTGAAACTGGATTTGCTGAGCAAACTGTTGCTGCATCATATGCACCATCTGTTCAATCTTCTGTAGTAACATTTGTAGCAGGTCCTTACTTTCCTGGCTGGTGCTGATATTGAAGTAGGCATTAAAGCAAGCTGAGTCTTACTATAATAGTTGCTGACACTACTGCTGAAGCTAGCACCAGGCTAGGAACTGAAACTGATACGTAGGCCAGTGGGGCCTTCTGTTTTGGGATAGTATGGCTGGCTGCATTAGTTTTTCCAAATTGGGGGAATTCTTTCTTGTCACTAAGTTCAGGAGGTGTGATGCCATGTGACACTGAAGAAGCCTGTTGCTTCTTCAGTGATTATTTTTCTTTCTGCCTTTCAGATAATATACACATAATGAAGAATTTGAATTGTGTTCATGTCTACAATTAACACATTTCCAAGTTGTATGATTAGCAGCATCATGGCTGCTTGTAAGCTCTTACACATACCCCGTGTCCCCATTTTGAGCTGTTGGAGCAATATGAAGTGAGTGATTTAAATACAGCATACCTGAAGGATCCTATGCCTTCAATAATTTTAATAGTTTGGAGAATTTTCTCACCTTTGTATGTTATGATGAGTGGCTGTCATTGTACCATTAATCTTAACCCTCTCTGGATGGGTGGTACACCACGGGTACCGCGCATTCAAGGCCCGTTCGCTGGGTGCCGTTATATGGCGTCAATCATTTAACCCATTCACGCAGTTCCGGCTTTGCGCGGTCGCAATACCGGGGTTCTCGAACGCATAAGCCTAACGCCTCGAGATTCTCGGGCGCACAAGCCGCAAGCCTCGGTTGCCCGCTCGCTCTACCCGAGCGCGCGGCTTCCCCTCATAGCGCGTCCAGGGCGTCTGACGCGAAAACCACAATACGTGCTATCACGTCAACCGGCGTGAATGGGTTAATTGATTTAGGCCTATGCGTTCGAGAGCCCCTGCATTGTAACTTGCAAGGCTGGAATGCCCCCAGCATGTATGGGTTAATACTTTTAACACTTAAAATGTAATCACTGTAGTCTGTAATCTCATTAGTTTCAATTTCTCTAGAGACATCAAACACAATGCAGTTGGTACAGTGCTCTCTTCCATACACTTTGCTATTTCCAAGTATTTCTTCTGCTGCTCCAATTGTAGTTATGTGAATAAGAATTTCTTCATTCCTACACCACACATAGACATCATTTTGACCAAGTTTTAATTCTAGGGCTCCTTTAGTTTTGTGAAAAGGTGCCATCTTTAGGACACCTACAGGTATTTGTCTCCATGCATGTCTAGCTTCGTATCCCTTTTAAAAAATGCACATAGATGGCTTGGTGATATAATTTCTATAGACCCATTACTTAATTGTCTCTTTGCCTTCTTTTTTCTCTCAATGTCCATGTCTATATTACATACCATTTTGTCCATTACGGTCAGAACAGAAAAGCAGGCTGAAGAACAGATCACTTAACCCATTGGTCGTGGTATTAAAAAAAGGTCTGTGCAATAGGATGGCTGTTTTACATGTCTGGCATGGTGCCATCCGTGTCTATGACCGACTCTGCCTTTGCAGCAAATCATGCCATCCGCTGCTAATGGATTAAACAAGTCTCCTGAGGTCAGGTCTTTCACCAAAACATCGCTCACACAAACCTCACTCATTTGCATAGGATTCAGTCAATAAAGAGACTGCTCACATTTCCCGTATAGCTGATCATTAATCTGGTATGGATTCATTAATGTTTTTGGTCTGGTCTTCACTGTAGGTGAAGAGCGAGAGAGCGAGAGAGAGAGAGAGAGAGAGAGAGAGAGAGAGAGAGAGAGAGAGAGAGAGAGAGAGAGAGAGAGAGAGAGAGAGAGAGAGAGAGAGAGAGAGAGAGAGAGAGAGAGAGAGAGAGAGAGAGGGAGAGAGAGGGAGAGAGAGGGAGAGAGAGGGAGAGAGAGGGAGAGAGAGAGAGAGGAGAGAGAGAGAGAGAGAGAGAGAGAGAGAGAGAGAGAGAGAGAGAGAGAGAGAGAGAGAGAGAGAGAGAGAGAGAGAGAGAGAGAGAGAGAGAGAGAGAGAGAGAGAGAGAGAGAGAGAGAGAGAGAGAGAGAGAGAGAGAGAGAGAGAGAGAGAGAGAGAGAGAGAGAGAGAAGGGAGAGAGAGAGAGAGAAGAGAGAGAGAGGAGAGAGAGAGAGAGAGGAGAGAGAGAGAGAGAGAGAGAGAGAGAGAGAGAGAGAGAGCAAGAGAGAGAGAGAGAGAGAGAGCAAGAGAGAGAGAGAGAGAGCAAGAGAGAGAGCAAGAGAGAGAGAGAGCAAGAGAGAGAGAGAGAGCAAGAGAGAGAGAGAGAGCAAGAGAGAGAGAGAGAGCAAGAGAGAGAGAGAGAGAGAGAGAGAGAGAGAGAGAGAGAGAGAGAGAGAGAGAGAGAGTAACAATGATCTGAAGTTCGCTGATGTTGTTCTTTCCACTACACTCAGTATTATTTTTCTTTCTTTGCCCTTAATCGTAATTTTGCTTTCCACCAGATCATTGTTGTCTTATAGTGAGGTTTCTTGCATGGGAATTTTCTTCCTCAGCCTTCACTTCCTTTTAGTTGTCTTCTATACCACTATCCATCACTGTCTCAACCCTTTTTTCAATTGTATCCATCCTTTGCACTAATGTATGCAACATTCCAGCAATTGCAGATATCTCTTGTACCAGAGAATCTGCATCACTGTCTCTCATTGTTTCCTTGGCAGCAATATCCTCTCTCATCTGGCTGTTAGTTTGTCCGTTCATGGCATTCCTGTCCTTTTCCTGGAGTTGCAGTCCTCATGGTTGGCCTTGCAACCAAGCATTGGGGAGTGGTATAGAAATACTCTCCTGCTCAGGTTGTCTGGTGGTCAGTCCTCTTGCCTTTTCCTTGGTTTCTTTATGGGAAGCCAAGGAATTATGTTTCACCCTTAGCCTTGCCTTGTATGATAGAGACCCAGCATTCTGCAAGTCTCCACAGTTGCAGCAACAAGATTTCACCCTCTGTCCTTTGTCTATTCTTGCCCTGCAGATCCTGGAGTCATGCTTCCTGCTACGGAATCTGCATCTGGTGTCCTGCTTACAGGTCCACAACTTGTGTCATTATCTGCTGCACTTGAGGCACAGGACTGGCAGCTCTACATATGGCACCACCCTCCTGTACCCTGCTCCAGATATGGACGTTCTCTGGGACTTCTTTCATGAGGGCAACCAGCAGACATCACTCTTCGCCTTTTCACCAAAACATTGGCTTCCATATCATCGTCCTTCAATCTTCTTTCCTCTCTTTCAAAGTCGCTTCTTGTGTCACTGGGGTTTTCACTCTTGGTGTCATTTCTGGGTCGCTTCATGACTGATCCAGCCCATTATGTCAGTTGCCAGATCAGAATCCAGGGACACCAATGTGGAAACAGGAGCCATGTTGACACCTGGCAAACTGATATTACTCTGTGAAGCAATTTAGAGCTTCTCTGTGGTCACCAGTGAATACGCTAGGGCACTATGTAATATAATCACACAGCCTTAAAAATCAAACACTCGTAATACACAAGAGATGCGTAAGATTTGCTGGAAAGCCCAAGGCACTTCACCCGCTCCCTGTCCAAGGACTAAGAAGGGGGGAGCAAGAGAGAGCGAGAGAGAATGAGAGAGAGCGAGATAGAGAGAGTGAGAGAGAGAGAACAAGGGAGAGAGTGAGAGAGAGAGAACAAGGGAGAGAGTGCAAGAAAGAAAGAAAGAAAGAGAGAGAGAGAGAGAGAGAGAGAGAGAGAGAGAGAGAGAGAGAGAGAGAGAGAGAGAGAGAGAGAGAGAGAGAGAGAGAGAGAGAGAGAGAGAGAGAGAGAGAGAGAGAGAGAGAGAGAGAGAGAGAGAGAGAGAGAGAGAGAGAGAGAGAGAGAGAGAGAGAGAGAGAGAGAGAGAGAGAGAGAGAGAGAGAGAGACCGAGCTAGAGAGAGAACGATAGAATGTGAAAACAAGAGAATGTGAGAATGAGAGAATAAGAGATGTGTAATACACAAGAGATACGTAAGATTTGCTGGAAAGCCCAAGGCACTTCACCCGCTCCCTGTCCAAGGACTAAGAAGGGGGGAGCAAGAGAGAGAGAGAGAGAATGAGAGAGAGCGTGATAGAGAGAGTGAGAGAGATAGAACAAGGGAGAGAGTACAAGAAAGAGAAAGAGAAAGAGAAAGGGAGAGAGAGAGAGAGAGAGAGAGAGAGAGAGAGAGAGAGAGAGAGAGAGAGAGAGAGAGAGAGAGAGAGAGAGAGAGAGAGAGAGAGAGAGAGAGAGAGAGAGAGAGAGAGGGAGAGAGAGAGAGAGAGAGAGAGAGAGAGAGAGAGAGAGAGAGAGAGAGACCGAGCTAGAGAGAGAACGATAGAATGTGAAAACAAGAGAATGTGAGAATGAGAGAATAAGAGATGTGTAATACACAAGAGATACGTAAGATTTGCTGGGAAGCCCAAGGCACTTCACCCGCTCCCTGTCCAAGGACTAAGAAGGGGGGAGCAAGAGAGAGAGAGAGAGAATGAGAGAGAGCGTGATAGAGAGAGTGAGAGAGATAGAACAAGGGAGAGAGTACAAGAAAGAGAAAGAGAAAGAGAAAGGGAGAGAGAGAGAGAGAGAGAGAGAGAGAGAGAGAGAGAGAGAGAGAGAGAGAGAGAGAGAGAGAGAGAGAGAGAGAGAGAGAGAGACCGAGCGAGAGAGAGAACGATAGAATGTGAAAACAAGAGAATGTGAGAATGAGAGAATAAGAGAGAATAAGAGAGAAAGAGAGAGAAGAGAAGAGAAAAAGAAAAAGAGAGAGAAGAGAAGAGAAAAAGAAAAAGAGAGAGAAGAGAAGAGAAAAAGAAAAAGAGAGAGAAGAGAAGAGAAAAAGAAAAAGAGAGAGAAGAGAAGAGAAAAAGAAAAAGAGAGAGAAGAGAAGAGAAAAAGAAAAAGAGAGAGAAGAGAAGAGAAGAGAAAAAGAAAAAGAGAGAGAGAGAGAAAGAAAACGAGAGAAAGAGAAAGAAAGAGAAGGAAAAAAGAAAAAGAGAGAATGAGAACGAAAAAGAGAGTGAAGAGAGAAGAGAAAGAAAGAAAGAGAGAAGGAAAAAGAAAGAGAGAAGGAAAAAGAATAAGAAAAGAGAGAAAGAGAGAAGGAAAAAGAAAGAGAGAAAAAGAGAAAGAAATAGAAAAAGAACAATTCACAGGTAAGAGCACAATACATCACCAAAACTTCCAAAGAATCACTTAATTTCTGCATCACAAAGATCAATTCTTACCTGTGGGTGATTTGCAGGGAGAGGGGGGTGTGGGGGAGACAGACTGCGAGCTGCTCTGGAGGTGCTCTGGGCTTTGATGCTCTGATGACGGGGAGGAACTACTGGGATAATCTTGCTCCTAAAATATTTGTTGAAAATAAATAAACTGCAGGAACTTGGTACATCATCTCCCTTAGATGAGAGCATCGATTATGAATACATATATTTATTTCTAGTGCGTTAAAAGAAAGTGATGTCATTGTGTGTATAGTCATATGTAGAGTTATTTGTTAAACATCATGCTAAATTTTTGTTTTGAAGCATTACCAAAAGCTATTATGAATATTTACTGGATGCAAATTTATAAGCAAAAGGAAAGACTAAAAGATTGTTAAAAATATTAGTACTGTCTAAGAGTTTTGTTATGTAGACTTGTTGTCTTGAATATGATATGAAGAACCAGAGAATGCCCCTTAAGTTGCTTGTGTCAAGAGGGGCATCAGAAAGCCTCTATCAAATATCACAAAGTAATCAATAGATTTTGTTACAACATTGCCATGAATGAGAATGAATGTGATCTAGAACAGATTCAAATGTGGCCAGTAATACTGCATCTATTATTTCAAAATGCAATACCACACCAACTAACTGAATTTTCAATCAGTTATAACAAAAGGCAAAAAATAGATTGTTATAAATTATTCCAATAAACTAAACATTTGCATAAGAATTGGCACATTCATTTTTCCTTTTATTATCATCCTTTTCTTATAATCAGTTCTAGCTCATCATCACATCCCACACACACAAAAAAAAAGAAATAATAATAAAAAAATAAAATAAAAAATACCAAAGTGTCTGACTCGTTCTGATGCCCCACCTTCGACTCTGAGAGCCTAGCCTGGGGGGGGATGGGAGTGTAACTGTGAGGTGTTTTTCCAATCTTCGGCATCCCCAGTTTCTCTCGTGGCGGTTGCTTGGTTCCGCCCTGCAGCTTGGCCTGCCGCAAATGGGTTGTCTGCTTCTTAACTGCGAGGAGAATGCAGGAAGAGGGTTTGCTATGGTGAGACATTCCTTTAAGCAACAGATTAAAGGGTGGTAAAAGAAAGAGAAAAAAATTAAACTGATTTGTCTCCATAATCAAAAATACTCAGAAAAAGAATTGAACAGGTAAATCAGAGGAATTAATATACAGAATATAAGTATACTGCTAAACCTAAAAATATTCTCACTGTACTTATACAGGTGCTAACACTACATAAAAGACTATATTGCAGAAAAAGTAACAGGTAATCTATATAAGTATTGAAATATCTTAATTTCCAGTGTCACCAAACCTTAATAACCAGCGCTACTACTATTACTATACAAAACCACTACCACTACCATTTAATGATCTACAATTTTACTACTACTATCATATTCCATATCATATCTACTATTACTGCTATAAATGATAAAAAAACAATAATATTCAATAATATAAAAATAAATCAATAAAAACAATAATAACATCTTTCTTTCTTTTTTTTGTATATAGAAGAAACAAAGTAACTCTTCTTTCCTTTTCCCACGACAGGACAATTAACAATAAACTATAAACTCAAAATATACCTTGGGTGGCTAAGTAATGGCTTTACCTCAACATTACCAGGAAATACAGCAACTACTACACTGCCGGTATCAACTTACAATCAAATGCTTGTGAGTTTCCTTTAATATCGCTATTTTTTTCTTTCTTTCTTTTATCAAGATCATGGTAAGTATGAAAAAGTTGGCAAGTTGTGATCTGGGCCATATATCTCTTTGAAACTCTTTCTAGAACAGGTATCGATAATGCATAATGCAGACTGGGGCATAATGAAATTGTGCTTTTGGAACAATTAATCTAAAAAGCATTGTTGGACTGGATTCATATTTGACATAAAAAAAAATATATATTATAATAAAATACAGTTCAACTTCTCTTTTGGTTACTGCACATCAATTCTTTAACGAGTTGTGGCACTATTTCAAATTGAATTTTACACCAGTCTGTGCATCAGACATATATACATATATACATATATACAAAATCAAATATACATATTTGACATTGCTCCACGCATACATATGCACATACATTACAAACACATGCTCACATGCTTTCGACTTTTACATAATTACAGGGCAGTATTCTATTTCCTAGGTAATTTGCCAAGTGATAGGTGGGAGTTTTATATCCTACTGAAATGTAAAAATTCTTCCAACATTCAACAGCGAACCCTTTTTTTGTCTTGTTAGTTTATCATCCTTCTGGTGAAATAACAAATTACAGGTTCATTTTGGCATTATATGAGCACACCTCATAAACTTGGTCTCATTTGTCACAGACACTAACAAACATCAATTCTGAACTCATTGACAGCAGATGGCATGATTTGTTGCCAGGGTAGAGTCAGTCGTAGGCTCGAATGGTACCATGCCAAACAATGTAAACCCGTCATCCGACTGTATACATATTTCATTAAAAAAGCGACCAATGGGTTAACCCCTTCACTACAGGCAGTAGAAAACGCCCTCCACTCCGCATCCGAGCTTCTGGCACGCGCCAAATTTTAAACGTTGCTATTGAATATGACAAGTTTTAAGCCAAAACCTCTACATATTTTAAGCCAAAACCTCAAAATAATCATCATGTGTTATATATCAAAATATGCATAGTTAACCTCTTCCCCCTTGTGCATGTGACAAGTTATTTACATGGGTTGGGTGGAAAATGGAAAGAGTGACCTTGGTGGGAGGCCTCACTCAGATGACCAAAGAAAACGATTGAAATAGTATGGTAAACTAATCATAATAAGTTTTATATTTTTACATAATGTTCCATAAATAAATAATAAAATGATTGCTAGCAGGGCACATCGGTGCCTCCCCTGGTATAAGCTAATCCCACTCTTATGTAATAAGAGTGGGATTAGCTGCGAGGACGCAGTATACGTGTCCTCGTGTCGAAGGAGTTAAGGGCAGCAGATACTTGAAACATATGAAACTCACACAAAAACAAATTTCTTACTTGTCACACTAACACTGATGCATTCACTCTTACTATGTATCATATATGACTGGAACAGGCTACCTCAACACATCATAGAATAATAAATAATATCAACAAACACCTATACAACTGAAAACACTGTTACTTAGACCCTAATCCTCCCTCGAGCAACTAAGCCTAGATGCAGGGATTTTGAGATTGAGATTGAGATTTACATTTAATAATGTTCTTATTTCCTATTCTACATTTAGGAACTTTCTTTACTTGCACTGATCATGTTTTTAAGAAAGTATCAATCCTGTCTTTGTTTACTTATCTAAGATCATACAACCACAAGTTAACTAGGACATGATGTTCAAGAAACTGCCTCGTCCCCTCATTGTCTGTGTACCTCATCCCATTCGAGATGAAGTGAATATTTACTGAACTCCAATCATGTGATTTCCTAGGCCAAAAGGCCATGCTGAAACTTTCAGAGTCATTTTCACCCACCCTAGGCATATGTTTTGCATGATTGCATTTAAATTGTAAGGACATGCATAGAAAATATTAGTTTTCTTTC
Source organism: Penaeus japonicus (assembly GCF_977035675.1). Lineage (NCBI taxonomy): Eukaryota > Metazoa > Arthropoda > Malacostraca > Decapoda > Penaeidae > Penaeus > Penaeus japonicus. The sequence continues at coordinate 8,536,617 of NW_028234435.1, forward strand.
TAAGGGGTGATTTTTTTCCCAGAAAAAGTCAAGGAAAATGTGTATATGCAAATAGAACTATGTATAATGTTTAGCTACAAACAGAACTATGTACAATGTATATATACAGCAAAACTTCATGGTGTGACAGGATTTCATCCATCATGTGAGATATTTTCTGATGGTGTGATCTGATGTCATTCATGGTAAATGAGTTAAACAAAATAGCTTGTTGTAAAAGCAGAGCTGGCCTTAGGAGGTGCGGGGCCCAATTGGGAACAATTTTGGTGAGCCCAGGTTTCAGGCCATCCTGCAACAAGGTCTGTAGAATTATAGATATGTAAAAAAAAAAATCTAAAATAGACTTTATATCTGTATGGTAGAATTCAGAGCAATCAAAATATGCGCGTAAAAAATGCATACGAGTTACTAGATTACATTTTATCTGGGGCTCCTTTAGGAGCCAATTGGGAGCAATTGATCCAATTGGCTGAAGGCCAGCTCTGTGAAAATGTTATCAATATCATCTCCTGAGGTGGAGAAAAATATTGGAAACCCAGAGTTTTTATGGGTAAATACATTAGCAAGAAGGTTCACAGAAAATTTAAGAACTTGGTAGTTAATTGCTACATTCCCAGGATTTAAAACATATTTAAGGCAAATATTCTTGACCAAAGTATAAATCAAGTATCTAAATCAGGAATGTAAGCCTTTACTAGAATTAAACAACCAGATTTTGTTTTGAAGTCCTAATCAACACAGTGTCAAATAAATAGCTAAAAACAAAGATTTTGTAAATTTATCACTTGGAAATTTTGCTGAAGTTTTCAAGTCATAACCTCGGTTTCTAAAAAGGCAAAAAATCCCACCTCTGATTATTTCACCTTATATAAAACCATAGTATATTTCTGTCTATGCATTACATGCTAATATATTTTTCAAATATTATCTAAAAACAAACTATACATTTGCTAACATGCAAACTAGTATTTATATTAATATCTATTCTACTTTAATGTTAGAATTTCATTACTCATAATTATCAGTACTGATAATATACTACCTAATATTTTTCATTTGCTTTAATGGTAAAGTAAATAATCCTGAATTCTATATGAACGACACAAGACACCAAACTCCTAGTTATTGCTATCATAAAATTCCATAACTTTGATTTTAATATTAACATTTCTCATTATCATGTGTCATATATGAATTTGTGACCATTTAATACTTCAATCCTTGCTACGACATCATGCACTTGCAGCGTTGAGCAATGGGCCATTATCCAAGAGTTGCCCTGGGACTCAGCTTCTCTCTTATATGTTCAATTAAGTACATCTTACAAAAAGATAATTTTGCTGATACAATTCCAGTATGAATGGATTGCTTATGATGAATAATGACTATTTGCATTGTTCTAATGCAAAGTAGCTGTGATACCAGTGGTAATTAGAGTGGCGCAGCATCAAGCTATTGCCATAGCTGCTCCATCATTGTGAACCAGTGATATACCAACAAAACTCCACTATAAATATTCTGGCAAATGAGATTGCAAAATTCACTGGTAGTCTGTCATCCAATATAAGTCCAATCCAAACTCTATCTGCCAGAATATGGATGTGGAGGTTTCCCTGCCTTTCCTCGAGTGCTATAGGCATGGAGGCTGAGGTTATTACTAGCAGTTAAATCACTCTTTTGGAAGGTTTTTGTGCATTGGGACACAAACAAATCATAAAAGAATTGTGTATATATCATGCTTCTCTAGCTATTGGCCAGTACAGATAGAAATAACACACAATAATTGCATGTAAGAAAATGTTCTTGATATAAGCATTATTCTTCAGGGGACTTGTAAGGCAAATTGAAGTTAGTAGTTCTAATTCAATTCATATATTAGACTAAGCGCACACTTGAAAACCATTGCACACTGTGCACTTCATTTTTTTTGGCACACGCCTGATATCTCAGCAAATAATACTGCACTTATTTAAAACTGCTGTGTTTGTAATGGTACATATAATAAGTACCAATGTTATAGTTTTATTGGTGCAGTGATTTAAAGAAGAGTTACTTCTATTCTGATAAATTTACTGCACATTGAAATACTTAGTCTTTCTTTACTATTTAAATAATATCTGTTATTTGGAAGAAAATTGGCCATTCTGTAAAATTCCATCTTCAATAACCAAATGAGATATAACATAATTCCACGGTATTAGTTCAGAATAGACTTATAACAAATAAATGAGGTTAACCTTGATTCTTG
>NW_028234435.1:8561364-8563864 GCF_977035675.1 Penaeus japonicus
TTACCATCATTATATTCATCATTATTATTACAATCATTATCATTATCATTATCAACATTATCATTATAAATATTATCATCATTATTATCATTATCATCATTACTATTGTCACTATTATTATAATAATTATCATTACTATTACTATTATCATCATCATTACTTGCGTTACAATTATCGTTGTCCTCATCACCATCATCATTATTGTTATCATTATCAGTCCCAGCATAAACATTATTGCAATTATGAATGTTGATGTTATCGTTTTTTGTAATCACCATTATCAACATTCGTATTCTTTTGTAATTGAAATAACATTTGTGATTATGATATATCATGCTAATGAGGTTAATGATAATGATAAAACAAATATGAAACAGCAATATATGCAATAATTGCAATCGACAAGGATGATTATGATAATAACGGAAATGATAACTATAGTTGTACCAATGACGATAACAATAACAACGACAATGAAAAGGAAAAAGGAAATTATAAAATCAATAAGAAGAAATCATAGCAATTACAATAAGGTTCAAGGCAATTACAATAACAGTAATGATGATAATGATAATAGAAATAGTAAAATTGATAAAAAACAATAATTATGATAATGATAACCATATGAACAATAATAACAATAATAATGATAATGATGATGATAATAATAATAGTAATGATAACAATAACAATGATGATAATAATAATGATTATAACTACAATAATAATAATGATGATGATAATACTATCAATGATAACAATAATAATGATTATGGATAATAATAATAGTCATGACAACAATAACAATGATGATAATAGTAATAGTAATGATAATAATGATAATAATAATAGTAATGCTAACAATAACAATGATGATAATAATAATAGTAATGATAACAATAACAATGATGATAATAATAATAATAACAATAACAATGATGATAATAATGATACTAACAATAACAATGATGATAATAATAATAAATGATAACAATAACAATGATGATAATAATAATAATAACAATAACAATGATGATAATAATAATACTAACAATAACAATGATGATAATAATAATACTAACAATAACAATGATGATAATGATAATAGTGATAACAATAACAATGATGATAATAAAAATAATAACAATAATGATGATAATAATAATATAATGATAATAACAATGATGATAATAACAATAACAATGATGATAATAATAATACTAACAATAACAATGATAATAATAATAATAATAACAATAACAATGATGATAATAATGATACTAACAATAACAATGATGATAATAATAATAAATGATAACAATAACAATGATGATAATAATAATAATAACAATAACAATGATGATAATAATAATACTAACAATAATAATGATGATAATGATAATAATAACAATAACAATGATGATAATAATAATAATAACAATAACAATGATGATAATAATAATAATAACAATAACAATGATGATAATAATGATACTAACAATAACAATGATGATAATAATAATACTAACAATAACAATGATGATAATAATAATGTAATGATAACAATAACAATGATGATAATAACAAAATAAATTATAGCAATAACAATGATGATAATAACAAAATAAATTATAGCAATAACAATGATGATAATAATGATAAATTATAGCAATAACAATGATGATAATAATGATACTAACAATAACAATGATGATAATAATAATACTAACAATAACAATGATGATAATAATAATACTAACAATAACAATGATGATAATAATAATAATAACAATATCAATGATGATAATAATAATAATAACAATAACAATGATGATAATAATGATACTAACAATAACAATGATGATAATAATAATACTAACAATAACAATGATGATAATAATAATAATAACAATAACAATGATGATCATATTAACAATAACGAAAATAACAATGATGATAACAATAATAGTAATGATAACAATAACAATGATGATAATAATGATACTAACAATAACAATGATGATAATAATAATACTAACAATAACAATGATGATAATAATAATAATAACAATATCAATGATGATAATAATAATAATAACAATAACAATGATGATAATAATAATACTAACAATAACAATGATGATAATAATAATAATAACAATATCAATGATGATAATAATAATAATAGCAATAACAATGATGATAATAATAATAGTCCTAATAACAATAACAATGATGATAATAATAATAGTAATGATAATAATGATAACAATAATGATGATAATAACAATAACAATGAAGATAATAATAATAGTAATGATAATAATAATGATGATAATAACAATAACAATGATGATAATAATAATAATAACAATAACAATGATGATAATAATAATAGTAATGATAACAATAACAATGATGATAATAATACTAATAACAATAACAATGATGATAATAATAATACTAACAATAACAATGATGATAATAATAATACTAACAA
>NW_028234435.1:8573864-8583864 GCF_977035675.1 Penaeus japonicus
CTGCCGGTGTGACGTTACGGTATAGCTGCGGTGACGACATGTGACCAGTGGCCGGACAGGCCGCCCACGGAACTGCTCGTGATGTTCCGAGCCTTTTCGAGGGAAGGAGGCAGCAGTGCGCGTTGCTGGTGTTACGTCACCCTCGATTTCATCTTGTAACGCCTTCATCACCTTCTCCCCCCTCCCCCCTCCCCCCTCCCCTGTTATGGTGACATGGCGCTCTTCTCGAGACGACGAATGATGAATGCGCGTGACAGTGACGCGGTTGATCTGTCAATTGTGCGGCGATGTACATAGATGATAAACGAGATCTTTACCTAGCATGATACGATATTGTTTTCATAATCAACTCAACGTCGCAATGTCTAACCATAATTACAACGAAGTACGAATTTTATTGTATATTTGCATAATCACCACAGACTTAAGATGCGTATCCAACATAAATAGAAATACTGTAAATAATTAAAGAACATAAACCATAATAATCCAACAGGATGTAAGGACTTGTAAGATGCCATTGTACGATAATTTACACCATAAATCACAGGCCAGTTTAAGAATGCAAATTATGTAGTTTTCTTCGCGCCATGAACATTACGAAGATGTGGAAAATGCTACCGTCTTAGTCCCTGTGAGTAACGCATATCTTTTGTGATTTAGGTGGAGTTACATCTCCTGTTGAGAGAGAGAGAGAGATAGAGAGATAGTGAGAAAGACGCAAGTAAACATAGAAAACGATAGGGATAAAAAGAGGCGAGAAAGCCAGGGAGAAAAAGCCTGCAGCCAGTCAACATCCGCATCCTGTGTTCAAGAGGATTCAAAAACGCATTCCTCCCTCTCCTTCCTGGACCCTCCTACCCCCCCCCCCCACCACCCCTTCCCATTCGCCCTACCCCATACCCCACGTGCCCTTCTTATACGCTAAGGGTCAATGACAACCTCCAAATCCAACGGCGATATGGACTCTTCTCTTTTGAAAAAAATAAAAGATACATTTTTTAAAAAACTGATATCTATTGTATCATATAATTCGTAATGAAGATGATGTACGTTACATCAACAATATTTAATATATAAAGTATGAATACTCATCGAAGGTACCAGAATGGTTATAGAGAGATAGGGGGAGGGGTGTCAAAGAGGAGGTGGGAGTGGTATCAGAAAGTATGTCATCACCTTTCAAGGGGGGATGGGGGGGGGGGCAGTGTCAGGTGGGCAGTCATGGCACGTTGCCCAAACTACTCTTTACCCGGTTACTGTTTACTGACACACCGACCGGGGCGTATCCAGTTCATTTGGGGGGCAGGGAGGGAGGGGGTGAGGGGATAGGCGGGTCTTCTTTTTTTCTTTGAAGGGGGAGTTGCCGTTGATTTCCTGTTTTGCTTTTGTTTGTTTGATTGTTTGTAAGTATGTTTTTTATGTATACGTAGTAAAAAAAAAAAGGGTTTTATAAGAGAGCTGGTTAGAAGCAGATCCACGGAAGGGTTCGTCAGAAGGCAAAAACAACTCTTGACTACTGTCTGCAATCATTCAAAAGCACACACAAGAACATGCAAATGCCAACCCCATAGTGTCTGCCTCGTAAGTCTGTATCACAACACAAAGCACGAATTGTTGAAATTGTTGAAATTCGGCAAGTTAAGTTATCACGTTGATCGTTCACATCCTGGTTTAGGACCTTGTTTCGTTATGGCAAGCAACTTCGACTTATTTGAGGTCTAATGATGGAAATTGGTGGTTCTTTTGTGCATTTTCCTTCCCCTTTTTCATCGCTGACTGATATATTGGGTTGTTTATTTGAATGAGAGTTTTATTTTTAGGGCTTTGATATTTGCATTAAAGTTTCTCGAAGTCGGTGGCAAGTCAGGAGGTTAGTGGGTCTCAGTTCTCCTATTCATTCCTCTTTTTATTTCTCTCTCTCTCTTTCTCTCTCTCTCTCTTTCTCTCTCTCTTTCTCTCTCTCTCTCTCTCTCTCTCTCTCTCTCTCTCTCTCCTGTCTCTCTCTCTTTCTCTCTCTCTCTCTCTCTCCCTCTCCTGTCTCTCTCTCCCTCTCCTGTCTCTCTCTCTCTCTCTATCTATCTATCTCCTTCCCTTTCTCTGTGTCATTTCACGTGTCGGAAAGTGGCACAGCAAATATTGCAGGTGTCATTACCGTTGGGAAGAAGACACGTCCGGAAGCATCTCCTTGGCGCTTCCTTTCTTTCTTCCTCCATTTCCTTTTTCCGTTTTATGCATTGTTCTATCCTTTTTTCCCCCTCTGTGTCCTTTTTTTCTTTTATTTAGGTTTCTGTTTGATCTTTATTTACCTTTACTTCCCCTTTCTCCGAATCGACTTTCTTTTTCTTTCTCTTCCTCGTTCTCGTGTTATTCTCATCCCCATTTTCATCACTCTTTTTTGTCGTCTTTTCCCACAAACGACAAAGACATAAACAACAACGGAAAATATACAACACCGAAAAAAGAGAATATAAAAGAAAAAGAAATGGAAAAGAGAAAGAGGGAGAACGAGATAGAAGAGCCAGCGCTCGAGAGCCAAGTGACCCGTGGTCCCGTTATTCCTTTCAGATGGCTCCTCCGCCTCTCCTCTCCCTCCCTCTTGTCTACACCTCTCTCCTCCTCTCTTCCCTTTCCTCTGTCCTCGTCTTCTTCCCCCTTCCCTCTCCCTTTTCTCTCTCCCATCTATCATTCTCCCTCTCCTCACCCCCCCCCACCCCACCCTGTCCACACCTTTCTGCTCCTCTCTTCCCTATCCGCTTCTCTCCCTCTCCTCTCATCTGTCCTCCACTATCTCCTCTCCCCCGATCCCCTCTCTTCTCCCCTGTCCTCATCCTCTCTCCCCTCTATCATCTCCCTCTTCTCTCCCCCCCTCTGCCCTCCTCTTCTCTCAATTTCTTCCCCTTCCCCTTTCCCCTCTTCTCTTCTCTCTCCTTCCTAATCCTAATCTCCTCTCCCTCCTCCTCCCTGAAACCCCCTGGGTGGTGCTAGGGTGCTAGCCTCGATTGATTTCTGGAGCATACATTAGCATATAATACATTGGTTGGTTATACATTGCAATATTTTCTCTATTTATGCTTACTCATTCACTCTTCTTTCTTCTTTTTCATAGTCTTTTTCTACACCACACACACACACACACACACACTCACACACTCATTCATCAGTTCCCAACAATCAACCCAATCAGGAATGAGGGAACCAAGAACCAAGTCGGTCTATACTGGTATCTGTATAAATAAACCTTCTTGATAATTTGAATGTTTACAGTTGAACGTGTACTGAGAAGGGGGCGGGGGGGGGTGTGGGGGGGGGGGGGGCCATCCCCCCTCCCCTATTTCTCCCCCTCTTTTTTTTGACTTTTTAGAGTCAGTGGCTAAATTTTTTAGTTGTAACAATGCTTGCTTCGTGTGTGTGTAAATTGTGTGTGTGTGTGTGTGTGTGTGTGTGTGTGTGTGTGTGTGTGTGTGTGTGTGTGTGTGTGTGTGTGTGTGTGTGTGTGTGTGTGTGTGTGTGTGGTGAGTGCGCGCTCGTGTGTGTGTGGATGGGTGGTTGGTTGTATACGAGTGTTCTTTTTTATTGAATTTTCCTATTTGTGGCCGTAATAAACAGAAATATGTAAAATCTGTCATTATATATCTTTCGTTTTTTTATCAAGTTCTCTTATTCATCCTCACAAACGTGACTTCATTTGTCATTCATCAATTAAATCATAATCATTACACCGCCTCTTGACTCGCATAATGTAACAAGAGAATCATACGCGGACACGGACTCATAAGTCACGCTATGTTTAATGTCATTCCCGCTTTGTGGAGATGCGTCTGAGCGAAAGTAATTGCGCGGATGCTTCCGCTCCGAGTCTTAATGACGATCATCAGCCTTCATAGGGATGTGGTCTTTTAAATTAGTATCTTATATATATACATACATATATATATATATATATATATATATACATATATATATATATATATATATATATATATATATATATATATATATATATATATATACATATATATATATGTATATATATATATTATATATATACATATATCTATACATATATATGTATGTACACATGTATGTTGTACTTATGCATAAAAATATATGTATACACACACACACATATAATCATATATATATATATATATATATATATATATATATACATATGTGTGTGTGTGGGTGTGGGTGTGGGTGTGGGTGTGGGTGTGTGTTTACGTGCATGTATGTTAAAATGCTTGCAAGTTTCACATAGAATCAACATTATACAAGCCTATATATTTACGTGCACCTCTCTTTCTACCTACGTACGTATCTGTGCCTGTGCATGTCCGTGTGGGCGTGCGTGTAAGTCTCCCACGCCGAGTCCCCGGTGTGGTTTCCGCCTCATGCACCATATGTTGACGCGTGTGTGTACGCAGACCGAGGGGTGGGGGAGGGGGAGGGGGGTGACGTACGCGGATGTATGAATGGATAAAAGGAGGAAGTCAGCTAGCGGATTTTAAATGGTTGAGATGTACGGAGGTGGTGCCGGCCGCAGAGATGTGATACGAGGTAGGCCTACTCTGATTAGATTATGGATTATTTCTGTGTTTTTATTTCCTTAACCTATTGCCTATTTTCTGTTTGGTTTCGTTCATTTTATTTTTTATTTTTTTATCTTACACATTTTCATATTTCTAAGATTAATTGGTTTTCAAAGTTTTCATGATTCAGTTTAATATTTATTATTCTCTGCGAATTAGCAGGTTTTCATTTTATTTTATTCATCTTATATTTTACCATCTTTGTCTTATTCTTCTTCGTTTCCACTACCATAATAATCATAATCATCACTGCCATTATCATTATCATCATTATATCTTGGTTATTATTAGCATTATCACGATCATCTTCATAATCATTGTTCATAATTTGTTATTATCCCTTACTATTCTTATCATATATATTTTTTTTTCAAATATTCATTCATTCATCATTTATTTTCTTCTTCTTCCTTCCTTTTCCTTTTACCAAATATCATCTCTCTATGTCGCTGTCTCACAAAACCTCAAAATCCATTTTCCTGTCAACGGTTGATGTCTGAATTAGTGACAGGTCCATTCATAATTATTTCATTCAGAGTAACGTAAGCGGACTTCACGATACACATACAGACAGGTACAACCGCAGGCACATACACGCATACATCCATTCATTCATACGTACACACAAGCACCCATACAGATACACACAAATACCCACACAGACAAACACACACACAAACACCTACATAGACAAACACATATGCAAACACCCACCCAGATAAACATACGTACACACAAACAAGCATACATACACAGTAGCACACACACACACACAGGCAATCACACATACACACAAACACGTACACGCGCCGCTGTTTACACGCGCACTCAAATATAGACTCTGCGGTCAGTCCGTATAATGATCAGCCGTGTGTATCGACGACCCAAATTCGCCTTTCCCGGTGAACGCAATGCTTCGGACAAACTGATTATTCTCACCGTGGAAAACGTCGTCAATTCAGTGCCTTTGCGCCCCCCCCCCCCTTCTCTCTCTCTCTCTCTATCTATCTCTCTCTCTCTCTCTCTCTCTCTCTCTCTCTCTCTCTCTCTCTCTCTCTCTCTCTCTCTCTCTCTCTCTCTCTCTCTCTCTCTCTCTCTCTCTCTCTCTCTCTTCACTACCATCTTTTTCTTCCTCTCCCTCGTATTATTTTTCTTCTCCTTCTTCCTCTCCCTCGTATTCTGTTTCTTCTCCTTCTTCATCTTCTTCTTTATCATCACCATCATCTCCATCTCCGTTTCTCAGAGGAACACTGTCACACAAGATACAACGAAGGGGAAAAAAAACACAAAAAAGCAAATCAGTCTCCTCGTTTCCCCATTGTTTGACGTCACGCTGCTTTGAGCTTGACAACGGTCGACTCGGGTCCCGATGTCACGCTGTTCGGCAAGATCGTCTGTTAACTTCTCTTGGGTTTCTTCCGAAAAAAAAGGGATTTTTTTACGTTGTTTACTCGGGCTGATGGAGAGGTGTTGTTGAATCCGGTGGTGAGTGGAAGGTTTAGGGTGTATCGGAATATCCTTGTAATGTGTATGTTTATCTTGTTTTACTTGTTATTTTTACTTTTTAGGGGCTGGATGGGTCAGAATTCATCAAAACTCTCATGTTAGAATGAATGTAACAGACTGAGGGAATATAATGTTAATAGCTATTTTTTTTATCTTGCTGATTTCTCCGTGACATGCTTATCTTCAAATACAAAGTGTCAGCATTTTGACGATGACATCCCCTCCCCCTCCCCCTCGACCCTCCCCCTCCCCCTCGCACTTCGAACTGGTGACAAGAGCGAATCATATTTTTTCTCCTTTTTTCGAGCTATCTTCATCTTTCTTTTAAAAAAATCTTGTTTTTTTACGCTTCATTTTGAGCTTGCGGGATTTGAAATGTTTTCTTGTTACTTTTATATGTTGTTCAGTTTAGACTGACATTTAACTATAAGAAAGTTCAGAAAGTTCATATGTAAAAATATCTCATTAATAAAACAAGTTGGCCGGCCATTAAAACAGAACAACTAAAATACAAAAATTAGAAACACAAATCATCAACTCACCTCAGAACTATTCATGAGCAGCGTCATTATAAATCTATTAATCCATTACCGGTAATGGATTCCTGAAGAGCAGGGGGGAGGGAGGGAGGAAAGGGCTACCGGCCGCCATCGGGGGATAACAGGCCTAATGGAAGTTAGTAGCAGTAGCAGAAACAGTAGCTACGTAAGCCTTACCGTTACTTGGCACGGATAACAAGTGGTGCCGGCAGACTGAGTGATTTGGGTGGGCGGGGGCCGGGGGAAGGGGGGCGGGCGGAGGTGGGGGAAGGAAGGGAAGGAGGGAGGTTGAGGGAGGAAAAGAGAATACATCCGTCACCCTTGATTGGTATTCATAAAGACCGCTGGTGTATATCCGCACCGTGAGATCGGGTGTTGTTGTTCTTTCTTCTTTCTCCCTTTCCGGTGGTATTGCGCTACATATGTGCATATGTAATACTTATGGTGTATGTATGTATGTGTACACACACACACATACACACACAACATACACACACACACACACACGCACAAACACACACACACACACACACACACACACACACACATATATATATATATATATATATATATATATATATATATATATATATATATATATCAATACATATATGTATGTATATGCATATATACAAACATGAATATACACATAAGTATTTATAATTCTCTACATCGAAGTTTTGGGAACTTCCTTATCACTTACATATTCATGACTATTGAGTACATACGAATAAATGAAATATTTACTTACCTTTACACTCTCTCGAATATCAACCCGGCATCGGCATTGAGCAATACACATTGATATTCGCTATGCCCACGCACACCCCCGTACTCATATTCAACACGTAGACACGTACTCAACACTCCGAGATAGAACCCGCGGTGACAAAAGATGTTTCGGCATTCAGGTCGAGTGTTGCTGACCGTAAGGGCGGGTCAGAGCGGGTTCCAGTGACCTAGACCGCGGGAGAGCAAAGTCAGAGTTCGTGTTTTTCGGGAGCTAGAGAAAATGGAGATTGCTGGATTACTAGCAACTATTTTTACTGTCGGGGAAGAATTTTATATACCAGCGGTCTCTATGTCGATGACAGAACGAAGAATGGTATGTTGGGCTGGCTCATATTTGTTTGTAATTATTCTTGGAATGATCATGAAAATCATTTTAAGTTTATATTTTCTGGGGATGTTCAATCAACTAATAAATGATTATATAGCTTAAGTTATGTAATATATTTGGGATTGTTTATACAGTCTTGGCCCATTGAAAACACAAATTTTTGCTTATCTGTCTTACAAAATGGAAATAAAACATTCGGGTACAGCATGTATCTGAATGTTTTATTTCCATTTTGTGTCCCTCAAAACAATTTATGACAATATGTAACATTCAGAATAACGCTGAGTAAAAGTTTAAAATCTGAAAATAAACAAAAGAAAGTAAAGTAAGAGAGGTTATCGTACAGGCACGTGCTGCAGGGTGAGAGTTGGCACGCCCGCTCTGGGCGAGGGTCATCCACCCCTCCTGACGTCATCAAGGTCACACTGAACTTCCGCGACAGCGATACTGACCTGTCCTTCTTCTTCTTCTTCTTTTCGATCATGTCTTCTTCCCGCAACTCATTGTCTAACTAGTTTCGCTTTTCGTGTCAATGTTCCGTGTTCCATGTCACCAGAATTGTGACCCCGTTAAATCCACGTAAAGAAAACGTCTTCTTGCGGGAAGCTCTAGTGATCTTGATGGATGTCACAGGAAGCGATGCTGTGGTCGGGAGCAATGGCTGCAGGCGAAATTAATAACACTTAGGTATCGTGGGTTATTAATTGGCTTATTTACGCCATCCTGTTACCTATTTCCCGTGTAGTTTTTCTTGTATTTTTGCCTGAGCAATTTGAACGCATTTCTTATCGTCTGAACTGTAAGACAAAAAAGAAAAAGAAATCACAAGCTTAAGAATATCACTTACAAGAACAATACAATGTCCGTCGACGCCCAAAACAAAATTATTGGTAAGCGAATTATTTATAAAAGTACATTCACAGCCAGACTATAATCATCTCAAGAATCAGGTTAATGAGGATTACGCATCATAGAAGAAGAACATCGCAGCATAACGAAAATCAGCTGCCATAACATGATTTAGGAAGAAAACTGGACATGAAGTGTGCGATATTCACTGGGCGTGAATGCATTAGAACGCGTTTAACTGGATACGTTCTAGACACCCGTCACACCCGATTTTTTTTCATATTTTTGTCTCCTTTTGCATATCTATTTACTCGAACGGTTTTGTGATATCGTTAGATTAGTCATAAATCACATTTGTTTGACCTATTCGATTGTTCTTTGTTTTGACATTTATCTTATTTTACTGATTATCATTGAACGGAAGATGATCCACGTTGATATATTCTTATCTCTGTTCCTATCTTCAGTTTTGAGATTTCCGTGTTCCTTCCATTCTCTTTTTCGCTTGTTCCCTTTTACTGTTCTCTCTCTCTCTCTCTCTCTCTCTCTCTCTCTCTCTCTCTCTCTCTCTCTCTCTCTCTCTCTCTCTCTCTCTCTCTCTCTCTCTCTCTCTCTCTCTTATCTCCTTTTCCCTTCTTTCTTCACATCGTCCTAACACTATCATCCAGCTTCGCCTACTTCTTGGCCCATCCTTTTTTTCTTTTCCCCTTCTTTATCCTTCTTCGTCTCTTCGTCCTTTTACTCGCCTTTCCTTCATTCACTTCTTCCTTCCTCTCCCTTCTCCTTCTTCCCCCTTTTTAATCTTTTTCTCCCTATGATCCTCCGTATCTACCCCACCTTCCCTTCCTCTTCCTCATCCCATTTCTCTTCCTCATCCCCTTTCTCTTCCTCATCCCCTTCCTCTTCCTCTTCCTCCATCTACCCCGCCCTTCCCTTCTCCCCCCTCCCCTCCCCTCCCCCTGCGTGGGGTCCCTCAACTAACGGTCCTCGAGAGAAACAGGCTTGCAGTGTTGCCAGTCCGGCCGGTTTTCTTGGCTCATCTTTGCCTTTTTTTGTAAGTTGTTTCGATTTGCCATGACTATTTTTTTTCTTTCGTATTTGGTATATAGATATCTTTTTATGGATGGATGAGGTCTTATGGTTGATGACCATACTTGGAGTTATTATGAAAGAAGCAGGTTTTTCAGGGGTGTTAATGAGAAGCAGTAGGATTATGGCTTTGAAACACTCTCTTCTCTCTTCTTTTTTTCTTTCTCCTCTTTCTTTCTCTCTCTCTCTCTCTCTCTCTCTCTCTCTCTCTCTCTCTATATATATATATATATATATATATATATATATATATATATATATATATATATATATATATATATATATATATATATATATATATATAT
>NW_028234435.1:8598864-8603864 GCF_977035675.1 Penaeus japonicus
CTCTCCTCTCTCTTCTCTCTCTCTCTCTCTCTCTCTCTCTCTCTCTCTCTCTCTCTCTCTCTCTCTCTCTCTCTCTCTCTCTCTCTCTCTCTCTCTCTCTCTCTCTCTCTCTCTCTCTCTCTCTCTCTCTCTTTCTCTCTTTATGTTTATGTGCGCACGCGTGTGTTTGTGTGCCTGTTGAAAATCACTTATTGTCGTCCCGAAAGCACTCGGCTTTTAACATTGATCTTGAGGTCAAAGATCGTCTTTTGGGTGAATCCACTGCACTTGACCCGCCTTTGACCTATGTGCATGTCATACTGCTTATATTCTAAAAGTTTATTTCAAACGTTTTTCGAATTTACTTTTATTTTTTATTTATATAAAAAAGCTTCAGCATTTGTATTATATACGTAATCGTATGCACATACTATACATACACATTAATTAACAAACACAAAACATAATATATAACCCAAATCCATGCACACACACACACACACACACACACACACACGCACACACACATACACACACACACACACACACACACACACACACACACACACACACACACACACACACACACACACACACACACACAAACACACACACACGTAAACCTGTTCTCGTATTTTCCCACACTCTTGCACAAATGAACAAACAAATTAGACAACAAGGCAACAGGAACATACTCGCGTCACACAAAAACATAAAAGTGACAAGGAAAAACGATAGATTAGCCTCTAAAATCGAGAAAACAAGTAACAATACTTCATTAGTCACACTTACAATCCCAACAAGCAAATTATCCTAATTTGTTCGCAATGATAATAGATATAATGGATTTAAGTACATTATTTGCAAGCAGCAATTCGTTTTCTTTGAAATGTGAAGAAAACGGAGTGGAGTCATATTCTTCATATGATTACAAATGATACCGATGATAAATTTAAAGTAAAGCGTAAAAAGATGTGTGTGTATATATATATATATACATATATATATATATATATATATATATATATATATATATATATATATAAATATATACATATATATATATATATATATATATATATATGTATATATATATATATATACGTATATATATATATATATATATATATATATATATATATATTTATATATATACATATATATATATAAAGCGAAAAAAAAAATTGCATATACATAACATGTTATTCCTTAAATAGAAATACGGAAAGTGGACAAGAAGAAGAAAAACACGAAGAAAAGTATATAAGCATATATACGTGTTTTGATAGATAGATCCATCGACAGATCGATAGATAGTATATGTATCCATATTCGCGTCCATCAACCAGTCCATAAAGTAGGCGATGCATGTCAAATCCGCCCCCTCACACACCGCCACCTGCTTGACACCCTTTGCCAGTGACACAGTGTCATAGATAGATAATGACCAGCTATTATCGACAACTTTCTCTTGAGATGAAGACATGCTAATCACTTGACTTTTGTTGGAAGGAGGTAATGAAGGCTTTTTTTTCGGTAGAGATGTTGGGTGTCGTTTTGTTAACGATGGCATGAGAATCTGAAATGTAGCGAATTATATGAACAGATGAGAATTGAATTGTGATGAATGTACAATTAAGAGGCAATAAGGCGAGGAATGATATCAAAATCAAACCTCTTTCTTAAAAAAAGACATCAGACAACCTATAAAACGATAATCCATTTAAATAAACACATCGACCGCCATTTCCTCCCGCCATGGAGATTCAGGGCGCCAAACGGTGAAAATAAACTTCGCTCTGTTCGTACCGAGTCGACCGTTGGTGCTGTTGTTCTCACCGTGAACGACTGATTATTCAAGTAGGAAAACAAATAAGACAGGAGAGACGGCGAGAGAACAGAGAAAACAGGTTAAACAAGACAAGAAAGATTAGAGGCTGTTGGTACTTAAGATGCAGCGGCGGGTGGAAATGCACAATAGAAAATTGATTTGGATGGAAATTAGGGTCTCGGTGGACGGAAGAAAGAAAGGACATGGAAGAAAATACGTGTGAAGAATACTGAAGAGGAAGAGGGCAAAGAATCAGAGGAAAAGAAAACAGAGTGAGAACTTAGAAAACGAAAGCAATAACAAGAAAACAGGCCAACAAATAAAGAAAACGAAAAATGATCTACCTGAGTCAAATACAAGCACCGGTCAATATATATTTATAGATAGATAGATAGATAGATAGATAGATAGATCGATAGATAGATACATAGATATGTATGCGTATGGAGGAAGAAAATAGGAATTCATCTCTTTCATACAAAGAGGAATCTCAGAATATGATCAAATTCATATAATATTCATGAGAAGAGAAATACCCAATTCACACACACGCACAGCCCTTTTATCCATAGCACATCGGAGAAAAGAAATACTCATGATACTCACTTTTCTCCCGAACGTTCCGGTTAAACCTTAAGAGCTATGATCTTGTCGAAAGCTTTTCTGAGTTCCAGATCCGACTTTGAAACTGTGAGAGACTTTTACGTTTTCACTCACGCATCATCTAAGATTTTGTTGAATCTTGCTACAATTTTGCATGTTAATAAGGCGAGCAGCTTCTCATGAAGGAAATAGATATTTGATATCAAAGTGATTTTGCAATATTCTTTTGATAGAATTCCATCGATATAGATGGAGTGAGAGACAAATGAGAAAAAAAATCATAGATAGAGATACAAATACCTGGATCAAAACATTGGGGCAATAAATATATTCTGAGGTTAATCATATCTAAAAATTTATTTAAGCTGCTCAATTTTTAGACAATTAACTTCATTCCTTCATGCTCCATTCTCCATCACTTCTATTTGTTTCTGTAAGTTATTAGGCAATATTTCTTTCTTATCGTAATCAAACATCACGGCAGCCGATATTTTGAATTAGCTACACTATCACAAATTATTATTATTATTTTTCTTTATCTCATCTTTCTCTCTCTCCCTCTCTCTCTCTCTCTCTCTCTCTCTCTCTCTCTCTCTCTCTCTCTCTCTCTCTCTCTCTCTCTCTCTCTCTCTCTCTCTCTCTCTCCTCTCTCTCTCTCTCTCTCTCTCTCTCTCTCCCTCTCTCTCTCTCTCTCTCTCTCTCTCTCTCTCTCTCTCTCTCTCTCTCTCTCTCTCTCTCTCTCTCTCTCTCTCTCGCTCTCTCTCTCGATCAACTGCAACCTCTGCAACTCTGGATCAACCCGCGTGCAACCGTGACCTTCGCGGACTATAAATTCCCATCAGAGAATACCAGGAGGCGAAAGAAAGAAACAAACAAACAGCTGCAGTTAATGACTTTTCGGTAATAAATGAGTCACGACTTCCGTGTTGTGTAATAGAGCGAGAGTAATAAAAGCGAAAATTACTTATCTCCTCGTCTCTCTTTCTCTCTCACACGTACAAAGAAGAAAAGGGTAATTCATTTTCTTAAATCGTTAAATGCGGGTCTTGGTAAAAGTTACGGCCGAGTGAATGGATTCGAACACTGCTTAACATCGACACGATTCGGAGTTTAAGCGATCACTCACGACTTCAAACTCACCTGTTTATCGGGATGCGGAGAGGCATCCATGTGCGTACACACACACACACACACACACACACACACACACACACACACACACACACACACACACACACACACACACACACACACACACACACACACACACACACACACACACACACACACACAACACACACACACACACACACACACACACACACACACACACACACACACACACACACACATATATATATATATATATATATATATATATATATATATATATATATATATATATGTATTTATATATCTATATATATATATGTATATGTATATGTATATATATATATATATATATCTATATCTATATCTATATATATATATATATATATATATATACATATACACGCACACACACAAACACACAAACACACACACACACACACACACACACACACACACACACACACACACACACACACACACACACACACACACACACACACACACACACACACACATATATATATATATATATATATATATATATATATATATATATATATATATATATATATATGGGTGTGGGTTTGTGTTTTGATATAGAAATACTCATCTAGATATGTATATATGAATACATACATATGTATACATCCATTCACTCTCCCATTTCTTCTCTAACCATTTTGTCTATATGTCTACCTCTCTACCTCATATGCCTACATGCATATAAACAAACAAACAAACAAACGTACATCCCCCCCCACACACACACACATAAACGACCCTCCCAACATGAACGGCTCTTGAGACAAGCCATCATTTTCAGCCCGTGGAATGATGTCCCATCCGTCCCTCTCTTCCCCGAGGCATCATCGGCCTTAATGACAGACGCCGTGTCTTTTAGCACTGTCATGCCCCACCACTTTTTTTTTATCTTCTCCTCCACCTCTTCTTTTCCTTTTCCTTCTCTTCTTCCTTTTTTTATTCCTCCATCTATTTTATCTCTCTCTTAACTCTTCCCTTCTTCCTTTCCTCCTTTTTTCTGCCTATCGTTTTTTTCGCGTTTCCCTTTCCTTCCCCCTCTTCTCTTTTTTTCTCCTTCTCACTCTCCATTCCCCTTCCCTCCTCCTCCTTCTTTTTCCGATACTCTCCTCCCCTTCACCCTCTACTCCCTCCCATACCCCCCTTTCCTTCGTCCCCCTCCTTCTTCTTTCCTCCCTCTCACTTCTTTACTCTTCCTTCCTCTTCTTGTCTCCTCCTCCCCTTCACATCATTTCCCATCACACCGTTTCCATCTCTCCCCTCTCATCCCCACCCACCCCCTCCCCCCATCCTCCCCTTCCTCCCTCCCCACCTGATCCCTTGTGCTTAACCTGAGCGCAGAATTTTGATGGGCGCGTTCCCACGGCCCATCAGGGTGTCTTGCGTCGCCTCAGCCTCCCTGTTCTCTAAGGGTTGCGGCTCAGCTTCTTAGGGT
>NW_028234435.1:8613864-8626364 GCF_977035675.1 Penaeus japonicus
ACGGCCACAGGAGGAGCCAGTCGAGTTCCGCCCATCGAAGGTCGACCCATTCCTCCCCCCCAGCCCGCCGCCCACCACTTACCGGCCGCCCACCGCCAACGACAAGTTCCCCGCCCAGGGCGCTCCTCAGCAGCTTCCTCCGGTTGTCAACACCTACGAGCCATCCACTCCGGCGCCCGTGACTCCCTCCACCTCGGCCCCCTCCTCACCCGCCCGGCTTCCACTTCCACCTCCACCACTGCCTCCCAGCAGGCCGTTCCTCCCCCCACCACCCCCTCGACCCCCCACCCGCCCACTCTCTTCCTTGCCCCCACTGCCCTCTGGTCGCCCTGCCCCCCCTCCTCCCCCTGGCGCTCCCGCTAGCCGCCCAGTCCTGCCTCCTCCTCCCGCGAATCCTTCCGGTCGCCCTGCTCTCCCTCCTCGCCTTGCTACTTCCGGTGCTCGTCCAGTCCTGCCCCCTCCTCCTGCGACGCCTTCCGGCCGCCCAGCCCTCCCACAACGCCCACCCACCCCTGCTGCCCGCCCAGCCCTCCAACAACGCCCACCCACCCCTGCTGCCCGCCCAGCCCGTCCACCTCCCCCTGGCGGCACTCCTGGCTTGTTACCTCCACCTCCTCCTACAGGAAACATTGATACGCCCATTCCCCCTAAATTCTCCTCGCGGCCCCTCGAGAAGCGTCCTCTTCCTCCTGCTCCTCCTTCGTCCTTCCCAATATCCGCCGAAGGCCGCCCTATCCTTCCTCCAGCCTCCTTTGGACCTCCACCTCGCCAGCCTGCCCCGCTAGTGCCACGTCCTTCTCCTGCCCAGCTCCCGGCGCCCGTCCCTGGCACCAAGAAGCCGACCCGCCCCTGGAAAGACGGCTCGCCTGCCACTCACTTCCAGATCATTCAGGTTCCCGAAGCTTCGCCGCCGCGCCCTCAGGACGTCGCCGAACAGCCTGACCCGGGTTTCAACCTCCCTGCCGAAGCTGACAACCTCCCCAGACGCCCACAGGCACAGTCGCCGAAGCCCGACGTGGACGGAGTGAACGTCCTCCCAGGGTTCCGCCCCAACGCCCCACCGCAGCAAGAAACTTTCGGATTTCAGGAACCACCCAGGAGAGTCTTCAACACCCGTCCCCGCCCTCTGCGCCCGGACAGACGCCCAGTGCTGAGCAAACGGCCATCTTTCCTGGAGAACTTCAATTTCTTCGGTCGCACTCCTGTTGACCGACGTCGCGGGGAGACAGGTCCTTTGGTGGAGACCAACAACGCAAACATCAAGGTCGGCACCAAACAGCAATCCGAGGCAGATGCACTTCGCTACAAGCTCCATCACGGCCCCGTCCCCAACAATGCGCAGAAGGTCGTTGTGATCGGACCCTTCAACCAGCCTCCGCCCGGCGCGCCCGTCATCCCACTGCCAGACAAGGAAGTACCCCCTCCCGTGGCTCCCAAGAATCCTGGGCTACTCCCTCCTCCTCCTCCTCCTGCTCCGCCAAGGCGAAGAATCTCAGCTCCTTCCCAGAAGAATTCAGGAGCCGTTAAGAGTCCAGAAAGCAGGATCCCTCCTCCCCCTCCTACTCCTCCTATTGCAGGACGTCCTCAGCCACCTCAGCGAGCCCCCGCTCCTCTTCCTCCTCAGCCGCTCGTCCAGAAGCCGCCAATGAGCTCTCAGGATCTTCCCGAAAAGAAGAAGGTTCCGTTTGTCATCCACAGCCAGACGATGGCCTCCGAGACTGAAAAGGAAGACATGATGACGGACTCTCACATGGAGACCTCGATGAGCAAGAGCGGTGAACAGGGCCCGTCGCCCAACGCCTCCTGGGCCGCCGCCAGTGCCAGCGCCCCTGAGGAGGTAAGTGAGGAGCACAAGGAGGCCATCATCGCCGGCAAAATCAGGTTCCCGGCTCTCTCCGGCGTCGAGAGGTCCGACTCAGGAAAGGCCGGCCTTCCCCCCGGCGCCATCCCCATGCCGGTGCCCATCTTCGACGGCTCCAGGCTGGTGGTGCCCGCCCCTCACCACGCCTCCCGCCGCGTCCTCCCTCCCCCGACCCCCAAGCCGTCCTCCTTCTGGGACTTCTTTAGCTTCGGGTCCTCCGAGCCCGCCCGGCCGCCCGTAGCCGCTGACAGACGCGTTGTTGTGGGCCCTCCTCCGGCGCCGCACTCCAAGACGCCCGCCCGTGTGCCGTCGCAACCCGCCAATTACATCCGCCCTCCGCCGCCCATCAGGTCTCAGCCTCAGCAGGGAGCGACTTCCAAGCCCCGCCCAGTTTTCAACCCACGCCCACAGCCCTTCTATACGAGAACGACACGCCCTGCTTCCACCACAACCCCACGCCCTTCGCCTGCCTCCAAGCCAACTCTGGTCTCACGCCCGGTTTCGGCCACACGCCCTAATCCCCCGGCGTTCGTGGCTCCGTCGGCGCGCCCTGGAGCCACTCCCCGCCCATTCAGACAGAACCCCCCATCAACAGAGCCAAGACCAGTCTACAGACACACCTCCACAGCCGCCCCGCCCACTGCACCCACAACCACGACCACAACCACGACCCCCCGACCCGCGACCCCCCGACCCGCGACCCCCCGACCCACGACCTACCGACCCACAACCACCAGAGCGCCGCCGCCGCCGCCACCCTCGCCATCCACAACCTCGCAGCCCGTGACGCCCATGCGCATTACCGAGTACAACCCCTACCCCGCCCACGCCCCACAGTACGATGAGAACTGGGGCGGATTCAAGCCACCCACGCTCCAGTCTTCCTCTTACGACGGCTGGAAGGTCGTGGGCGTGCCGTCCACGCCCCTGGAAGGACAAGGGGACTCCCTTAGCCCTGTAGTGTCCTTCGTAAAGGAGAACACTCCCGAGATCATCATCAGGGCGCCCACGCAGGGAGGCAGCGACGATGACGTGGTGACGGGCGTGATCAGCGACAGGATGGGCGAGGTCGCCGACGGGGACCAAATGGTGCAGTTTTCGTCGCAACTCAACGTGGAGACGCCGGGCATTGTTCGAAGCTACTGGATCCAGGCGCCAGTCCTCGCCTAAGGCCTCAGGAAAGGGAGAGAGAGGAGGGAGGGAGGGAGGGAGAGAGAGAGAGAGAGAGAGAGAGAGAGAGAGAGAGAGAGAGAGAGAGAGAGAGAGAGAGAGAGAGAGAGAGAGAGAGAGAGAGAGAGAGAGAGAGAGAGAGCGAAAGAGAGAGAGAGAGACCGACTTCCCTCCTCCCAAACGTACCTTGAGGACGACCTGAGGAATTCAGCGCTGAGTGTGAAACGCCGCTGGCCGTCTGAGCTTCGCTGGATTCCAGGTCTCAGTGAAGATTCTGCGTCTCGATTAAATGCTAATTCTCTCCACAGGATTCCGGCGACAGCTCTGCTTCGGAGACTCATCGGTGACTCATTCTCATGACTTACGACTTACCATCACCCACGTGACTCATAATGAGAGACAAATAAACTGATAAGCAGAAACATACTGGTGACGTGTCCTAAATGAGCATTCAAGTAGCCGTTTCGTCTGAGGACTTTTTATGCTAGCAACAGTGGACAAGATTATTAGTTTATGCTCAATTCTACTAAGGATAAGTTAATGGGTTATCTAATTAATATTTCCCAGAATTTAGCAACGTAGGAAATTAATATTGAGAGTTTTCTTTAACTTGCCGATCTCGACACAAAACTAGTGACTGTGATAGAACATCGACTTCCACAATACCATCATTGAAGAAATTAGAAAAGACAAAAAAAAACAAAGACAAGTGCTCAACGTGTGACCTGCAATCTTTTCTATATGCCGAAGAGTTTGCAAATTACTTTTCTGCTTTTGCAGTCGGTGTTGCGTTACTGACTGACTTTGTATGAGACTGGACTTTGACCTCAGCCACATTATTTGGGACACTGGCGACCCAAGGTTTGTTTCGAAATATGTCATCTCCATTTATTCACCTCTTCACTCATTTATCCACTGAATCATCTCTATTCATCTACTCGCTTATTTATTATCTAATTATCTGCTTAACTATTTATTGATCTATTTATTTGTTGACTCATTCATTAATTCATTTACTAACTTATTCAATCATTCAGCCTTTTATTTATCTATACATCTATATATTTATTTATTTATTCAATTATTATCATCAAGCATTCAACTCACCCAAACTATCTATCTATACGCAGGATGGAATTGATCTTGATTACATAAATGACGAAGGGAATAAAATTTCACCACTAGGTCAATTCACCAGGTGTTCGGATCCCTTGTTGTCCTCCATTTTGGCTGTTGGTCGAACCCGTCTCAGTCTGTGCTTCGAGACTTCGCTTGGCGCTTCATGCATATTTATGTTTCTACATGTTTGCCTTATTACTTTTTTGTGTGTTTCTTTCTCTCTGTCTTTGATTTGTTGAAGACTTCTTGCTACTATATTTTGCTTGCTTCCTCTTTATGTCTGCTTTAGTAGTATCTTTGATATCTTGCGGCACTTTCTCACTAGACTGTTATTTCACTTGACATGTTGTGACTGGATGTGTTTATTGTCCTAGAATAACTGTTTTTACGTTGTTTCGACTGTTTCAGTATGATGAAAAACTACGCTCGTCTGTTCATTTTGTTAGAAATCCGCAAATTTTCTCTTGTGACAGAAGGTAATATGTATAAGGTGACTGATTTGTATATTAGACGACAATACAAACTTTGACTCGCTATTATACTATCAACTTGACTTACTAAACTGTTGTCGCATTGTGATGTTATGTGTGAAAACAGTTATAAAATATTGTAGTGCACATTCTTTATGTCATTAGAATTTCTGTTTTAAACGACAAAAAGTTCAAATTTCAAAAATACAATGTAATATTTTGACATGCTTTGCAACATTATCCATCTCTGTTAGTTTCCAAAATACTGACTACGGAAAATTTCGACTGACACCGAAATGATATGACAGCATAGCGACATGACAAGAACATCGAGACGTGACGGTATCCAGTGACGTGACAGTGTAGTGACGAAAATTGTGACACGTGTTTCTGTCTTTTTTTCTGTGGACGAGATAGGCAAGTGCTAAAAATGCATAAAGGAGAAAGACTATTATATGTCAGGAAAAGACGTTACAAGACCGACGAATGAAAGAAAATGTGACATGAAATGAAATGACTCAACGCACGCTTGCTTTGGCGACATGGACTACATCTGACATGACTTCAGATTTTAACGCCAAAAGCACGTGAGGTCATAGGCCTCTTCCTCCCATGCACCTCCCCCCCCCTCCCCAACACCTACACCTTTATGTAAATACACAAATCACTTCAGATGTGACTGTCGAAAGAAAATAATAATAGTGGCATTCAATTGCAGTTTCCATGCCCTGTTTTGTTGGAAATTGCTGATAGATTAAGAAGTTTAAATATGTAGCTGAATGATTCGGAACCAAAATATTTGTTCCTTAGATGAGAAGTTTCTTGACATGCTTAGCAAAGTGTCGTTGACTTTATATATTTTCGTACTTTTTGCAAATGTCATTATTTTCTGGTATCAAATAGTATTTCATAACAAAAATGAAAAAAGAAAAAGAAAATCATGTTAACAGATGTTATATTTGATTTCAGCCTGAACGCGTTTAACACTACGCTAAATATGCCATGTCTCTTTTATCAGCACATGTTTGGCATTTTTTAATCCTAAGTTCAATGTGTCTCTAGATATAAGTGCCAAGATTAAACGTAGAGACAAAATAGATAGAACAAATCTACGTTGTTAATTTGTATTTTGGTACTGGACTAAATATAAAAAAACACATCACACTGTTTTTACTGTAATGTATTTTGTTAATGTAGAGTAATTTGTATGCACAATTAATTGTTATCAGATCTTCCTCTCTGATTAGTCCCAAACATCTTCTTATGACTAATCTCAAATCTCACGAGAAAAAAAATCTTCAGAAACTGTGTACTCTTCCTCAGCTGCAGAAAAATAGTTTGTCTTCGCACCCGTTCAGTATATTTCAAGCCCGCTTTTCGTACTCGGTCATTTGCACTATTATTTGGTCACGTGACCTCTTAAACAGATGTGAACACACACACACATACAAACACATAGACACACGCGCACGCACGCACGCGCGCGCACACACACACACACACACACACACACACAAACACACACACATACACAAACACACACACATACAAATCACACGCACACGCTGCACCTATACAGTCTGCCAGTATCGTTTCGTTTCTCTTGGGTCAACTGAACAACTACGTAACTAATCAAACACATTTTTTCCACGAAGTAGTACGGACTTTAGCGGCAAATAATGAAACGGATTTGTATTTTTTCAAATATTTCTTTTAAACTAACTGTACCGAACATATGTAGTGTAGCATCTTTGTACGTTAAGATATGCTGGTTCTGTTAAATGTTCATAATTGATAATAATAACTACCTTTCGTAACAATGACTCAGAATTATTCCATTGAGTCTATTCAATATCATACCATCAACTGATAATAAACAGCATTTTCAACAATCGATATGGATTACATTTTGTAAGAATATAATATACTTCAGCCCAAATTATGAATTTGAAACAAGAACGTTCTTCAAAGATAGCACTCATTTTGTTTGAAGTTTTACGGCAAACAAACCTTAATTTTGAATGCAAACCACCAAGGGAGATGCAGTTACGTAACAGCAGCAGAAAACATAAGTTAGATAAGTTCCATAAGTTAGATAAGGTGCTAACCATAAACAAAATAACATCGGAGCAGAAGTGTGTGTTGGACTTTTCGTCCTTAACTTAAAAGGGAGTGAGAGAAAAAAAATAGAGGAAACCTTGTTTGTACATAGTGTCTTCATTTATTTATTATCATTTTGATGACTAACTACCAATTTGTAATAAAAATCATACTGATAAAGCTGAGTTTTATGTTTCCTTTATTGGTAAATAGAATGTGTTGAATTCATGTTTTGTTCCTCGAGATACTGTCACATGGATAAACAGAATTGTTTTCTATATAGTTATGAAATAGAGATAAAGAGAGGCAACGGGAAATATTGGTAAAGTAAGAGGAATATAATATGCCCTATTTTTTGGCAGAAAAGGAATGAGTCAATAAATGTTAAAAGTAGGACTAAAAATCAATGAAAATGAAATAATGGCAATCAAATAATCAAATCAATTCAAAATAATCATCATCAGTTTCATTGTGACACTGTCAATTGATGTGAGTTCACTATTTGCTAGATAGTGTACTATTTTGTTATAATGTTATCCCTGTTCTCCAGGTTCTGCACTGTTCCTGCAACATCTAGTTATGGAAGATTACTAAATATGCCATGTCTCTTCAAAGATGTTTTATGACAGAACTAATTCAATAAGGGGCGACTTTTTCTAAGAAAAACAATCTTTCACCTGATTTTTCTCATTCGAATTGAGTAAAACATTCCTTTGAAGTTGTATTTTTGCAATATCATCAGTGTATATTGATACTACTGGCCTATTTTGAGGAGCCTTTTCCCTTGTAGATAAGGTTATGATGGTTTCCTACAGTCCTTTATCAACTGAGTCATCATTCATTTCAATTTTAATTCGTAAAGAAAAAGAAGATTCCTTTTCTGCCTTAGTAGCAGTGTGAGAATATTGATCAGAGCTGAAAAAATACCTTTCAGTATATCATGAAATAAATCATTACTCTGAGACATTTACTTTGTGGAATAGACTGACCTTTGTTCATACATAGAGGCATCGAACTGTCGCACCTACCATGTACATAGTATGGTTTCTACATTACTGAGAACAACTAAAAGAAAGAACAGGGGGCGCGCGCGCACGCACACACACAAAAAAAATAACAATAAATAAAGAAAAAAGAAAAGAAAAGAAAAGAAAAGAAAAGAAAAGAAAAGAAAAGAAAAGAAAAGAAAAGAAAAGAAAAGAAAAGAAAAGAAAAAAGAAAAGAAAAGAAAAGAAAAGAAAAGAAAAGAAAAGAAAAGAAAAGAAAAGAAAAGAAAAGAAAAGAAAAGAAAAGAAAAGAAAAGAAAAGAAAAGAAAAGAAAAGAAAAGAAAAGAAAAGAAAAGAAAAGAAAAAGAAAAGAAAAAGAAAAGAAAAAAGAAAAAGAAAGTAGGAAAGAAAGAAGGAAAGAAAGATAAATTAATAAGAAAAAAAAATTAAATAAATAATTACTACAGTGCACGTGCCGCAGACAAACAATCTCTTTCTCTCTCCAGTAACCTTGTAAATATGAAACAATTCATAATCATTTTCTCTGTCTCTTTCTTTCGTATTTTCCTTTTTACTGCTCCTATTCCTCTTTCTTTGTAAAAGTGAATGTGCAGGGACAAAAAAAAAAAAAAAAAAAAAAAAAAATCCTATAGTGTATGCTATTATGTTAATCGGATTCCAAAGAAAAAAATAGTGCAATATATACGTGGTAAACGTATATACTGCAGAGCATTTACAGTTTCTGTATCTGTATAACCCGTTTTCAATAAGCTGCCTGGAGGCTTTTCTCACCCTACAGAATCGAAAACAATTCATACTGGCGAAATAAGCTACGCTTGCACTTTCACTTAAATGATAGGTAACATAGCTTTCAAATTACAATTTATTATTGCATAAATGATCACTAAGATATTTTCTAAAGGGAAGATTTTTCTAAATGTCATCTATCTCATGAGAATACGTCTCGAAATATGAGAGCGTTGCAAATATTGACCTCTGTGGAATTATGAAATAAGCGCATCTGGTGTTGCCAATCTCTACATCCCTAAGTAATGTGTAAAACATGTTCTTTACATCACAAACCTTACTTTGAACTAAATCGCCATGCTATTGCATACAGGGTTAATGGGGCTCTTCTATTATTATCCGATGGAACTCTTACACCTCGATTTTCGTTTTTTTAGAAAAAAAAAGTCGTGTTTCAACTGAGTCAGTGTAAAAACAAAGAAAAAAAAGGGGGGGCTCAAAGGGAGGCTTTCCAGAATGACATAGAAATTTGGGTTTCTCGTGGTAGCTCTCCAACATTATTCATTATTTTTCCCTCTCCCTCTCCCTCTCTTTGTCTCGAATTAAAAAAAATCAAAACCACTTTCTCATTCATTGCTTATATACTGTACATTTAGCAGTATCTCCCAATATCGCAACTTCCTTAAAATATTCCTCATTACTTGTCCCCTAGTAACACCCTTGATAGAGTCGTCACTCAACCGCCTCAGGTATTCACTAAACAGAGGTCCGTCATCAAGAGAAATTCTTGCTTTGTCTATAGACGTAAGCTCGTGTGGACGGGGCTGAATAGTCTCCAATGAAAAGATATCTATATACATCTAGATGCTGTGGTCTAATACATTTATGTAGTATTTTTACTAGTATCCAATGTCAGTACAGTCAGGTCCTTTTTATTTAGCTATAATGGGACTAGTATCAATTTTAATCAGGAAGAATGCAGTCGGATTATGTCTGTGCCACTTTTCTTCTTAGTACCCATGTTACAGCTCCAGTAAACAGGAAACTTGTTAAAATAAATAAATCCCACTTTTTTATATATATAAAATGAGCCCAGTCCCTCATTCACTGAGCAGGAAATAATTGGGCAAGGCCAATAGGAAGAAATGTGTTATCTTGCCCTTGCTTATGTCGTAATTATTTGTCCCTGTAGATGGAACTTTTATTTATCTCTACTATGACAAATATGAAGCAAATTGAAAAAAATGGAATGGACACTTGGCTATTGTCCTCATGATTCTGATAAAACCAGTTTCTCTCCAAATTATTTTTCTTTTAAGGATACACATTTAAAAACGAAGGCAATCTGTAAGACGTAATATTTATGAAAAAATATTTTGCCAGACCAAGACATTTTCCTTTTTTAATGGATATAATGAAAATAAGACATTATACCAGTTTTCAAACTACTCTGGGGCAATACAATATATGTAATTGAAACGATTACTGAAACTATAACAAAAATGGAGAGGATGTTTCATTACTGCAGTCCATATTAATTGCCACATGAGGAAGTACAGGAAATTTATGAATTGTTTCATACAGGATAGATAAGCCACTCTCCCACCCCATACATACACACGCACTCAGGTCCATCTTCGAATGAATGGTTGTACAGGTTTGTAAGAGGCAAAACAAACTGCTAACTAATAACAAACATGTTTATTAGTAAATGAAACCTTAACACAAACTTGCTTTTACTTTTCTTTTCTGAGCAAATAAAAGATCTATTTTTGAACATTCCTACAGATGGCCAAATAATGAAGCTGTTTAACATTGGTTGGGAGGAATGGATAGGCCGTAAAGTACAACAAGTATTTGTCGACAGCCGCCCATGGGGTGAAATTTAAGGCCACAAGTTTTAAACAGCATGACAAAAGAGAAGAAAATAATAAGAAAAAAATAATAATAATAATTAGAGAAACTGCATATGTTAAAACAGAAAAAATTATTGGAAAAAATTGAGAAAGAGAAACTGAAAAATTAAGCATAAATTCTTGCTGATGTAATTAGACGTTACGATAGAGCAACGCAGATAATTCATGATCTTCCACAAGCTTTGTCCAGCAGCTTACAAGATCACAAAAACCTGTCAAGCTGCCAAAGCCGCAGGTTGGGTAAAAATGATTCCTATCAAGTTCAGGTCTAAAGCATAAACCTCATGGAGGGCTATGAAGCCTGAAGTGTAACCTGCAGTCAGTTTGAAACAAGATCACTTCTACAATCACTACATCACAAGTGTAGAGAAGAAATACTTGGTTTCTCTATCGTTATTTCCTCAGGGTTACATAGCACACAGTAACCTTTGAGCATGAAGGAAATGTTTCTCCACACCCAAGACGGGTGGGCTTTGCATATGATGCAAGACCCCTCCCATTAAAATGTATAGAGACAAACAAAGAGATGAAAATGGGACCCGATCCTGAACTCTCCGCGTCCAAGACCTTCCCTATAGATGTGGACAAGGCTTTAAGAGTCCGCCCCCCTCCCCCTTATTCTGAATGCTGGTTTGCCCCTTACCAATGGAGTCCTTTAATAACCTTTTTTCCTATCCATAAAGCACTGGGTTTGTGTATATACAAATGAAAGCTTTCAAAAGCCAAACAATAGTAATTGATGTCTAAATTAATATTACACTAAATGAAGTCATCGTATTCATTATATCCATAGTCGTTGCCAACATCATCCTGCAATACAAAAGAGAAAAATTATGAGCAATCTTATTTAATCCTATAGAAGCTCAAATTAACAGCCTACAGCATAATAATTCAAGATGCCAAAATGTCAAGAAAAAGGATTATATTATTGCATTACTCTCAACCTCTTACTGAATAAAATGGGTAAGAAAGATGAAGGAGAGGGAGAGGGAGAGGGAGAGAGAGGGAGGGAGAGAGAGAGAGAGAGAGAGAGAGAGAGAGAGAGAGAGAGAGAGAGAGAGAGAGAGAGAGAGAGAGAGAGAGAGAGAGAGAGAGAGAGAGAGAGAGAGAGAGGGGAAGAGAGGGAGAGAGGAGGGGGAGAGGGAGAGGGAGAGGAGGGAGAGAGAGAGAGAGAGAGAGGGGGAGAAGGAGGGAGAGAGAGAGAGAGAGAGAGAGAGAGGGGAAGGAGGGAGAGAGAGAGAGAGAAAGAGAGAGAGGGGAAGGAGGGAGAGAGAGAGAGAAAGAGAGAGAGGGGAAGGAGGGAGAGAGAGAGAGAGAAAGAGAGAGAGGGGAAGGAGGGAGAGAGAGAGAGTGGGGGAAGGAGGGGGAGGGGGAGAGAGAGAGAGGGGGAAGGAGGGGGAGGGGGAGAGAGAGAGAGGGGAAGGAGGGGGGAGAGAGAGAGAGAGAAGGGGAAGGAGGGAGGGAGGGAGAGAGAGAGGGGGAAGTAGGGAGGGAAGTAGGTAGGGAGAGAGGGAGGGAGGGAGGGAGGAGGGAGGGAGGGAGAGAGAGGGGAGGGGGAGGGGAGGGGTAGAGAGACAGACTTTCTGTTCTCTAAAAACAACACAAAAAGCTACTCACTGCAATGGCTCCTTGACCAACATTGAGTTTGGCTTTTCCTCCTCCTTTCTTTTTACTCTTTGGCTTGCTGGCCTTGACTTTCTCATTGTAGAGACTGTTGAGAACAGAGGAGACCTTCTTCACCTCCTCCATCTCGACTGCAGAGATGGAAAATAAAAGATTAGTAAATATGCAAATGAGCAAAAATAATAAGTAAAAATAAAAAAGGAGGAAACATATTAAAATGTACATTTGGATAAAGAAAAAGGTGAACCACACAGGAGGAGGAAATAGGCGAAGGGTCAGCCCTTAACCCACTGTGGATAGGTGTCATAATATACATGACGCAGGGGCTTTGGCCTGACAACAGGCATTATAATTTACATGATATTTGGGGATTTTGGATCAATTTTATTATGCTATGAGTAATGAGTGAGTGATGTTGACAAATGCAGCCATGATTACCATAACTGCCATAATATAAAGCAAAATGGGAGAGAGGACCTTCAATGGCACCCATCCACGGCCTCTAGT
>NW_028234435.1:8636364-8641364 GCF_977035675.1 Penaeus japonicus
GTCAGTGTGATTTCAAGTACCTGCCGACTGTGATAAAGGTTCTCAAGTTCAAAGATCATTTGTCTATTTTCTTTCTTTCTTTTTGACAAAGAAACAGTTTCCTTTGGGTTGAGAGCCAAGATTGCCAAAATCTAAAACTGCTTCAACTAAACTACATAAAGCAAAAGATCTGCCCCTAGCAAAACCTCTCTTGGGTTCACAATGAGTTTGTGTAACTTACCTTTCTCAACTGCTAATTAAGACTCACTTTGGAAAACCTGTTATTGTTACCTAAAGGACCCCATATATGCTCAGGTGGCCTATTTGGATGCCTGAACAGCCTGCCGGACAGGCTGGCTGGTGTCACACACCATTCAGTCCTGCCCCAAGGCAACAGCTCAGTTATAATGAGACTCTGCGCAGTGATGATCATGGCCTCTCCCATGAATACGGAAGAATTAGACCTACTTGCAACGGCAGTCTGATAGCAAGATTTGCTAACACCACTTTTTCAGGTACAAATAATAAAAGGATTTTTCTTCAAAGATTACACAAAACTGGGATGTTGTCTTTTGAATGCTGGAGTAGACCACTGGTATAAAGAAAGACTGCATGTAATAATGGAGCATTCATTTACAGCCCTGCAGCATTTCAATTTGTTATCAAAGACCATTCACACATTTAAACTGCATTATGATTATTTTTTGTTTCTCTCAACGATTCACGAAGTCTGTAAGAATTAAATACAATATAATCTACTCTTGACTATGTGCTTGTCAAAGTTGATATGACAGTAAGCTGCCGAGTGTTGTACTGAGAGATGTGGCTTCAAGGACGCCTCATATGCCCATAACCTCTTAAACAGGCCTGAGCCGGATGCTGGCCAGACTGAGCCAACCTGTCAGCTACAGGTTTGTGAGGCAGCCTCTCTATCCCATAGATGCTCAGTTTTGCCTGAACAGTCCTGGTAAGCCAGCCAGGCAGCCAGATAGGCCTCCTGAGCATTTATGGAGCCTTAGACTAAGAGAATAAATCTGACATAATAACAAATGACAAATTACCATTGTTTTCATAATCAAAGAATGGATAAACCAAAGAGGATCCAAAGAAGAAAAATGCGAGAGCAAGAAAAGCAAGCAAGGAGATAACTAGAAAAACTATCAAATTCAAATGTTTATACATATTGTAAAGAATATTATATAGAAAAAAAGTGAATTAGTTAAAAAATAAAAGTCATTCATGTACAAATTGTATGATAATAGAAAGGTAAAACAAATACAAATACAAATATAAATGTAAATGTAAATGTAAATATATATCACACACACACATAACTAAAGAGAGAAAAGAAAAGAATAGAAAAGAAAAGAAAATCAAAGACAGAGACAGATCAACCCAGAGAAAAGAGTTCCTCTGACAGTGCCTCACCTCTTTCTCTGCGATGATGTCTGCTAATTTCTTTTTCTTTTTCTTCTTGATGGCTGTTTCGTCCAGCTTCTTGTCCTTGTCATCTCTGTTTTCACTGTCTTCGTCCTCATCATCCCAGTTGTCCTTCAGAGGAGAAGGGAGAGAAAAGAGAGTTACTAAACATTGGCAAATAGAAAATACATTATAAAATAAAAATTCTAGGATGATGAAGGAAAATTAAATTGATTCTAAAATTACAAAACAGATATGCACAAAACAATAACTTATCAACTCAATCATAGTTTCAAATATAGTAATCCTTTATAATGTTTATCACTTGTTACTCAAATCTGGAAGGTCAGTTTCAAATTTATGAGAACACTGTAAAAACATAACCATTGAAAAAGTCTCTTTCAAAAAATACATGTTATGTTAACCATAGGATTTTCTACAACAACAAATAAGTATCATTATTTATCAGATAATGAAATCCATATTTTAATTATTGTGTCTAAAAACACAAAAACAAATCATCAGCTTTAGACATTATTTAGACAGATGCCTAACATGGAAAGATCAAATCTGATACTACCATCTGGTAAGACAAAAACAAGACACTTTTCTTCTATATTATTTCTATTGCAAACAAATAATGTTTACAGTACAGACCTGCATAGGCTGAAAAGGTACGAGGCATATCAGGGAAATTGTGGGGTTGGCAATGAAGAAGAAAAAACATATTACACTAATATCAAGTAAGGAATGATTCGTATACAATTTCTATGGAGTCCAACCCCCTACTGCCTTCTTAGAGAGGGGGGGGTTTATACCAAGGTTTCATGAGAGCTGGTAGAGTGTAAAACAAGGACTGCAACTATGACTTTAGTGCAGGGGTTCCCAAACTTTTTGTTCCTCAGTACCCCTTAGGCTTTTTATAGGTTCCCATGTACCCCTAACACTAAAAATTAAGCTTAATAGTAAAAAAGGACATTTTAATATTTTGATATTTACAGATCTACACTGCAGATCAAGCCATGTGAGGTTTATAATAGTAAAAACAAATGGTATTACCTTACACCCAAGAAATTTCAATAAAGGTGGTGCTAATCAACACAAAGAAAATGAGAAAAGTGCAATCTGAGTGCAGATTACAACACCATGTATTGTGCAAGTAATTGTTTCCTTCAGACCAAATGTACCCTCTGAAACGTGCAAATGTACCCCTGGGGGTACATGTACCCCAGTTTGGGAACCCCTGCTTTAGTGCATTGTCCAGTGAGAACTCTCTCTATACCTACCTACAAATTTTTAAGTGGGTCATACTTTTATGATATCTCATCAGGGAAGGCTACAGCCTCTATCTTGCTAGAATAAACCTGGTTGAAGTTTGTTAACATTTTACCAAAGCATAGTAGATGCAGAGGTAATGACAATTGTATGATGTAGCACAACTTTAACCCTTCTCTGACTGGTATCGTTCGCAGGGTTGAATCATTTTCATACTGCCTTTTTACTTTTGTTGAAATCAAAAGATATTTATTCCCTTAGTTATGATGCCCTACCATACCAAATGCTAATCACAATCACTTTGCTAATATATCAAATACAGTCCTATATCATAGCATAAGTCTAGAAAACACTAGAGAACATACACATCTCATAATGCCCAGCCAATGCCTAACCCTACAAGATATTCATTCGCTGAGGCAGCAGCCAGCCATTACAAGGTCAATCATGTCAATTCATGGCACCAGTACAAAGACCAACCATGCCATGACATGAATGTATTATCTGCCATATTGTTCCTTTTGTTCATGTGAGCCAGATATGGTACATAAGAAAAATGTCTCGCTGTGTTCTACTAGTTGGTAGACACAGATTTTATAATTTTGGTGTTATGCTTGCTTGTACTTAACCCATTGTCACGATATACATGTCAACACCAATTAGGCCAAAGAGATGGGCGTCAATACCTACATGACGCATACGTACATGGGATCTGCTCACAGTTGAAGCGTGCACACAATCATGAAGTATTATGGCTGTAACGGCTCTAGCTGTAGAGCTAAAGGGTTCCAAAGTCAGCCTAAACTCGCATTTTATGATGGATTTAAGGAAAAATATTGTTTGGGTTAGTCTGCACTACCCAGAGGGCAGAGAAAAGCCTTTCCCCATGCCTCTAATTTGTAGCCGGTGCCACTAGTGTCATAGACCGCCTGCCTTGATGACCATTGGCAATGGGTTAAGTATCACCTTTATTATGCATAAAGGTAAATCATATTTTCTACCAAACAAAATATATTTCACTATTTACTCTCATTGGGTTATCATCAGTTATAAACAAAAAATGATTGTCAAAGACATTTTCTCAAGGAGTCCTACAAATCTTTGACTGTGGTGCATAATAAATGACAAAAATTAATGTTCCAGAATACAAAGTTTGTGGGTTTTAGGGAGAACTATACATAAGTCTGGATTCTCATGACTTTAAATGCCTTTATGTATGTAATATTTACCGTATTAACACTGAAAGTATCTACACCTGGGAGAAAATATTTACAAAGACGGTTATCTGTTGTCCTACTTTCTATAAAAAGATATATCAATAACCTATGGCATTATACACATAAACTTGTAAATCAAGTTGGTTTCACCATAATGGAAATCCGTTTCTGGATTTTATGTAAATCACTCTTGCCGATAAACTCCCTCAATGTTCAAGGTTCCATATTTTGTACAAATTGAATGACGTGTTACTGGAAATAATTTGAATTTGGTTCATAGGAATATTATTCTACACATACATAATAAATTTAGTCCTAATCAAAGTCACAAATTTGTTTGTTTTACATTTCACAAGTCACCAGGTCACTCACACTTCCAAACATATGAATAAAAAAATACAACTCGGAATTTGACACCGTCCATCATTTTGGAGACCCTTCATGACAGCGTTCCACGTGACAACAAACTATGGTATTTTTTCTCCTGTGGAACGAGAATAGAGACAAGCATATTGGACCATGTGAAGGTGGGTCTCATGGAGCCTACTGGACATTCTGTCATTTTAACATTTCTTTGGTCATTATAGTTGGTGCCTCATCTCCAACCCCTTCTTTATTCTCTATTCTGTCCCTGTTCCATCACTTACTTTAATCATCACCTGCTTTCTTTCACTTTTTTCTTCCCCCCATTCAACTTTCTATTCAACCCCAAAGAGGCGACAACTTCCATCACTTTCATCCCTACTTTCTAGTCTTCCACACAAAATAAAGACACAATTCCCACACAGATTGACCCCCAAACCTTCACTGTAAATTCCCCACAGCTCCAATGCACCTTCGCCAACCCCGAAAGAGAACCTTCGCGAAAAATCCGAACTAAAAATTATCTCGGTACTTCTCTCACCTTGACAGAGTCGTCCTCATCCTCTCCTTCCCACTTATCGGTCAATTTGGCAGGCTGGGCTTGGGGAGGCTCAAAGTCCTCGGCATCTGTAAGGAAAGATCGGGTTGACACCTTCCGGAAAATGAAATCCCCGCCAATTTCGGTCAAGAAATAGGGCCACAGAGGGCGAGAGAAAGGCGGACCATGTGGGACACTCACCCCAATCC
>NW_028234435.1:8676364-8688864 GCF_977035675.1 Penaeus japonicus
ATCTAGGTTTTGTAAGTGAGTTGAAAACCATTTTGCTTATTATTACGGCAGTTATAATAATTATGACTGCAATTATCA
This sequence comes from Penaeus japonicus, assembly GCF_977035675.1. NCBI lineage: Eukaryota > Metazoa > Arthropoda > Malacostraca > Decapoda > Penaeidae > Penaeus > Penaeus japonicus. The sequence continues at coordinate 8,676,443 of NW_028234435.1, forward strand.
ACATCACTCACTCATTACTTACAGTACAATAAAATAACATATTGATCCAAAATCCCTGAACACCATGACGGCCATTGTCAGGCAAGAGGTCCTGCGTCATGTATGACAAAAAAACACGTCATCCGTCGTTAACGGGTTAAAAATGAACGCCAGCTAATAACTTACATATGTACTATGTATTCATCATGTAAGATTGTTTAATTCACAGTTCCATCACTTATTTCTCCTGATTTTTTTCTGATTGAGAATTAAATAATGGCAAATAAAATGGCTAATACTAAGTCTTAATCAGGGCTTGTGAAATACCCTGGAGTGGCTACTGGAGAGGAAGGTTTTGGAGTGAACCAGGAGGGTAACCATGATCAATCTAAAATTGGTACCAAAGAACACTACAGTTCAAGAGGATCCTCCAGTAAATGGTCAGTCTAATTAGCTATATTGCCTGCATCATATACCAGGTTTGATGTCACAGTTTGGGGCAATGAAATCAGGGACCAGCAAACCTCAGTCTCTAGGACTTCATAAAGTATCAAATAAGGACACTGTTCTTGTTGCTGATTCAGTTCCCAAGCCATAGGAGCTGACAGACATCTTGAAGACAACTTAATTATAGCTTGATACCTACCTGTTCATACAATGCAGATATCTTGTCAAAGACATTTATATGACAAAAAAGTGAGTTTATTCATAATAAAATGCACTGCCTTTTCTTGACAGTATGCTGTAGCATACTGTAATGTTAATCCAATGACATGTATGGCATCTATAAAGGCCATATGGCAACTGTGCATTCCAAAGTTAGCCTAAATGAAGAATAATACTTAGCTCATCCAAAATCAAAGATAGGGAGGAAAAACAATAATCTTGCACTTCTATTTATCTTGTGGACATAATCTTGTTATTAGTCTTTGAAGAACAGCCATTACAATCAGATTATTCCCCAGTGCTACTGGGTGGGCTAAGTTATATGAAGCTGATACCATTATATTGTGGATTTCTAAATTCTTTTCATTTTCCCATAGAATATTGTTGCCAGTATTAATTCTCACTCTGATGCCTGAATTATTTAAATTCTGATTGTTTCATCAGGTTTTATCTTTTCACATTGTTTCAGTGTTCAATTTAATTGATAACTGGCTGGTTTTCCATTGAATCCATGACAATCCTTACATAAGTATTCACTCCTCATAACCCATTCACTCGGGGTGATTATTTGCCTAATGCTGCTCCCACTGTGAAGATAACAAGCGCATGCAGCCTTCATGAGCGAAATCTCTCCCAATGCGATGCCATGGTGCACCTCTCAGAGTGCTTTTCACCCGCCTGATTTTATGAGATGCTGAGAGGTGTTTTTTGTGTATTTTAATTTTTTTTTGACAAGTCAAGAACAAATGTGTCTAAACAAATGCAACTGTAAAGAGCATATATGTATGTAAATATATAAAATGTGTATTTAAAGGGTGAGATCATGAAGTGATTGGACATTATGGAGCGAAATATTCCCATGACGTGCGAAAGGGTTAAAACACTAACTAGAATTGTAAAATATTTCCTGTTATTCTCAGAGTACCTCACGCTAGTGTACTAATTTTACAACTAACTCAACAGAAAAACTAAAGTGCCACTGTTTCTTTCAACACAAATATCCAATTTGTTTTTAATCTAAATGTAAGGTAAGAATATTCAGATTAATTATGGAATAAATTTATTATTGCTATTACATTTTTCAACCATAATAGATTATTGAACATATAATTTTACATATGAAATGAGACAGCATGACAGTCTGGCAAAAATAAAGATATACCTTTTAAATTTGTCCTTTGCTTATGTTACTATAACCAATGCCAACGCAAGTTAATACTAGCTTCTCTGCACCTGCTTGCGTCTCCTTTTCTTCATCTGAAAAACTTATTGACTTGTCTCTAAATTCTTCTATCTTGAAGGTGACTTGGAAGAAATCCCGTATATGCCTCATGAAGTGCATTCTGTGGGTAAAAAGGAAAACATATATAAACCTTATGAAAGTTTACATGACCTCTGTGAAGTAAAAGCAGCTATCTTTAAAAGGAATCCCATCGATATGATATGCATATAATAACCAAATACCAACATATGATACTGTCAAAATATTCAGAAAAATGTTTTCCTTTACAAAAAGTGATCAATGTTTGCAAATTAAAATTATCTTTTCACTTACAGCTATCTACTGACATGCTAACTTGACCCTCAGACTCTGAGCATGTATAGTTGCTTGAGATAATCAGAGTGTGTGCCACAACTTAATTTTTTTCAAAAGATAATGCCCAAACACTTTACCCATGGAGTACAAGGCATAGCTTAGGCTGAGGAAAGCCAGATTACTAGTCCCAGCACAGGGTGCACTTACTTTTTTCACAATATGATACACTGAATATTGACCTTTAGGTTTAAATATAGAAAAGAAAGAAAAAAGAAAGAAAAAAATTGCACACCACAGAATGTGATAAAAATGGGTAATTGCACCCCACATGCCAGGGAAACCACAAAATGTTGTATAATAGAGCCTGTCCTTGGATACTTGTATGTTCCCAAGTGTAACATATATGCAAGGAGTTAACCTCCCAATACTAAATAATTCTGTGCATAGACTTACGTGTATGGAGTGAGAGGTCCACAGACAAACTTGGAGATATCTTTTGGTGCCAGTGCCATGTACAGAAGGACTAAGGGCTGCCCAAGGGTGTCTGTACAACCTCCTCTAAATATTTCCTCCAAAAGTCTCCATGCAGCTTCTCGTCCCACGTCCTCGGGCAGTCTCATTTCCTGCTCCTCCCCCTGGTGGTTTGACATGGCCTCAGCACAGTACATGGTACCCATGTTGGTTCTGGCTGTGCAGCAGAGGCCATACCCTATTACGAGATAAAAGGTTTTACATATTGTATTTTTAAATAAACACAGAGATTCTTTTCTGTTGTTTTGATTCCCCTTTTTTCTACTGTGAAAATGTCAAAAAGACTGTGAAAATAAATAAAATATAAAATCAAATGAAAAAGTAAAAAGATGCATAAAAACAGAAAAGAAAAAAAGAAACATACCTGGTGAAAGTCCCTTGGCATTGTCAACGTTGAAGTAGACATCTGTGAGAAATTTGAGGAATTCACTCTTGGCAGCATCTAACATGCGGTTACCTACAGTTGGGGCAACTCGGCTGGTGTAAACTGTGCCTCTGATACGTTTCACTTTCCCACTTTCTTCCCACTGCAAAAATTATTATTTTTGCAATTTATCAGAAGAAATGTAGAAGAGTTCAGTAACTATAGGACACAATATTCAATAATCTAAAGTGAAATCTATAAATACTAACATATGAGAAGAAAAGTAATCATCAATTATGACACAATGAATCTGAAAAGGATAGAAAGAAAAATCTTACCTGGAATGCTTTGAGTGTCCTTCTAACTGGGCATGTAAACGTAACAACACCGCCACCTTTAGGAGGCAGACCACGTTTTATCATCTTCAAACTCAGCCCTTCATCTATCACTAAGAACTTCTCCAGGACTGGCAGCAGCGATAGTCTGATCATGTCTACAGATGGGTCTATCTACAACATTCAAGATCATAGATCTTATCATCAGTATTATTATTATAATCAATATAATTGTTATTATCATTATCATCATCATTATTATAAGTGTTCATGTTTGAACTAAAAAAATTGTTCATGATGATAGTGATAATGATGACTACAATAGCCAAATTCTATTATCAAGGATATATATGTATAACCTAACAATAAAAAAGAAAATGATATGATAAAAGACTCACCTTGTTATTGGTAACTCCTTTAAGTGTTACATTGATTGGAGTCTTGCAGAATGGTGCCAACATCAGCAATGGCTCTAGGAAATACCTGTAGAAGTTAATCAACAAATCAATAAAAGCTCTTGATTAGAGAATATATCTATAAACCTCCACAGGCACTATCCACATACCTCATCTAGAGCACTACTTACCCAATGCCACGCTGGTTGGGGCAAATGTGCTCCACTTTCCCGCCATTGAGCACACCTGGTTTGTATACCAGAGATGTACCTGTGCGGTTAACCTCAATATGACTTCCATTACTGATTCGGTCCAGCAACCGAATGAAACTTGCCTCATATTCTGAAATGTTAAGAAACATTTACACTTATGAAAATAAAGACAAGTATTTCGATAAACATTCTTTCCCTCTCACAAAAATATGGTGTCATCAAATTGGTAATTTAAACAAATTGGTTAGTGGCAGTGATAGTAATGTTACTGATACCAATGGACCAATGTGAGTGTGTTACATGAGAGCTAGAACTTTCCTCTTTCATAACTGAAGGTAATGTGTATAGTAATGAAAAATAATGTCAGATTGCTGGTGTTCAGTGAGCCTCTAGGTTCAGATTTGATGTTTGTATAATGAAGAGCTCATTCAAGTATTGCTTTCTTCTTTATAATAGCTTCATACAGCTACTATTAGTGGACAATGTATATTATAATCCACTCCCTGATGCCAGTTTCATTAGTATACACTACAGCTTCAGAACAGAATTACTAATATCACATTTACTTCACTCTTTGCTAGGCCAAAATCTTACCTTGAATACCGGGTTCCTCTTCAGAGTTTGCACGAATATTCTTAATTCGTATCGTCTTTCCACTCAGTGTAGCTAGAATCAACCTCTGGCGGAAGAAATTACACCCTTCGTATGTCAAAACCTCCCCAGCATCCATATCTAACTCTTATTAAGACAAACTTGATAAATGTATCGGGAGAAGAGCTTATAAGTTAATTTTCCAGTGAACCGCCGACTTGTTCTTTCTTCTTTTATAGGGTTGTGGGCTACACTTGCATTGTCTTCCCTTCAACTCTCAAGGCGAATGTAAACAAATCCGTCCGACCCACGTGTTGTTGTTTTGAAAGTTTTACGGGGTAACAATTACAGATACTCTCCTATTTGTTATACAGTACGAATATTTTGTTTGAAACTGATATTATGAAAACAAGTGAATGATCATGATAAGAAAACAACAACAACAAGTCATTTTGAAGATTTCCAGCCATACTATGCGAATAGTACATTTCAATCTTTTTCTCAGCTTATCCCTATTCGGGGTCGCTGTTTTTTATGAGCTTTCTCCAAGTACTCCTATTGTATACTATTGCTATATCATCAATGGTCTTTTCCTTCAAGTCCATTTTTATACAATCTTTCCATCTGGTTTTGGGTATACCCTTTCTTCTATTCCCTTCTACTTCCATTTCCATAACCTCTCTCCCAACATGTTCTTCACCCTCCCTTTTCTTTACATGACAAAACCACCTCAGCCTAGACTCTTGGATTTTCTTTGAGACTTCCCCTACTTTGGCTGTTCCTCTGATATATTCATTTCTGATCCTATCTTTCCTGGTAACTCCTGACATCCACCTAAGCATTTTCATCTCTGCCACATCTAACTTTCTTTCTTCTTTCTGTTTAAGAGGTGCTGCTTCCAGGCTGTAGGTTAAGGCTGGTCTAACTACGGTTTTGTGTACCCTTCCTTTAAGTTTAACTGGCACTCTTTTATCGCAAATGACCCCTGACACCTTCCTCCAGTTGTTCCATCCACACTGAATTCTATGAGTAACTTCCCTTTCCATCCCTGTACTTTCATCTACCATAGACCCAAGGTATTTAAAAGTATTTGTTCTTTTCAACCTAGTTCCATTCAGTTGTATTGAGGCCAATTGGTCACCCATATCAGTTGAGAAGTACTCTGTTTTAGACCTGCTAATTTTCATGCCTCTACTCTCTAATGCACATCTCCATTCTTCTAACTTGGTTTCTAATCCTCTTCTACTTTCTGTTATTAACACTACGTCATCTGCATATAAAATGCACCATGGTGGGTCCTCCCTAACATTTTGAGTAATAACATCGAATACAATATTAAATAATAATGGGCTAAGTGCTGACCCCTGGTGTAGACCAACCTTCACATGGAAGGTTGGTCTTTCAATAAATAATGTATTTTCAGTCCGAAGTAATTGTAAAAAATGGCAAGGGAAACTATCATAGACAAAAAAGATATAGAGCCCGTATTACCTATCGCGATTATATAATTACTTTACGAATAATATCATATAATCACACACACACACACACACACACACACACACACACACACACACACACACACACACACACACACACACATATATATATATATATATATATATATATATATATATATATATATATATATATGCATATACATACACACATACATGCCTACTGACGTCTTTCAGCTGATCCGTCTGTGTATGGATTCTATCTCCTCTTTCGAAGGATGTTTCTACTCTCAGACCTTCGGTGTCCCTTTCTCTTGTCCTAGCCAACCTGTTCATGGAGTACTTCGAGGCAGAGCTTCTTCCTTCCATCTCCCTTCGTCCTGCAATATGGCTGAGAATCGTCGACGACGTCTTTGCCCTCTGGTCTCATGACCCCGCTCTCTTCCCGGATTTCCTGGATAAACTGAATTCCCTCTCTCCTTCCATTCTTTTCAAGGTGGAATGGTAGGCCGACGACCAGCTCCCCTTCTTGGACACCTTAGGTCACCGCTCAGGTGACTCTTTCTCTTTTTCAGTGAGTAGAAAACTCATACACAGCGGGATGTATATTTCTTCTACTACCACCCGCTCCATGTTAAGAGAAGTATCGCCACTCCTGATGCTGTGACCCGCAGCATCTGGATGGAGAGATCAATTTTCTACGTCAATCCTTCGGCAAACTGGGGTACCCTCATTTCGTCCTTAACGCCGCGCTTTCCAACACCTGCCGCACCTTCTACCATGACCCTCCTCCTAGAGAGACTTCTCAACTGCCTATCCTAAGCCTTTCACCGAGGAAATCCACTCTCTTTGTCGCTCGCTGCACCCTCTCAACTGCAGGCTTACTTTTCGCCAGATAAAGACTCTCCGCCGTAACCTGGTCCACACCTGTCTTCCTTCTTCTGCTAAGGTAGGTACCTATGTTATCCCTTGCTCCTCCTGTGTGAGAAGTAGTACTTCGGGGAGACCGGTTCTTGTCTCAACGCAAGTACGCTGTATCCAGGGGACACTCCAACAACGCTCTCAGGATATCGCATAGACCGCCCGCAGATTGGTGGAATCTCCCTTCATTAACAGGCTGCTGAATTTCAATCTCAACAATGTTTTTTCTCCTGCTGACATTCTTCATTCCTCACACATTCTCAGATTGTTACCTTACGCCGGACACCCTTCACATAGGCCGCCCGAACCGATGACCTGACCTGACCTGCCCCGGTTCCGTTCGCTGCTCCGCCCCTGCCTTCGTTTCCGCTCACCTGTCCTCACATGATTTTCTTGTACCGTGTTGGAACTGGAACTGGAATTTCCATCGAAGTGGAAGTGGGATAGCTAAGTCTGATGGAAAGTTGAGATGAAAAAAGTTAGGAAAATGAAGAAAAGTAGTAGGTATAGTAGTGGGAGGACGAAAGTCCCTGTCTCTTTATTATGTTGCCATGTCCACTCGAAAACTCAGGGAGGCATCCCAGGTCGGAAGGTGGGATCTTGGTCTTGGTGTTGTTAAGGTTGATTGTAGTCTTGGGAGTGAATAAGATGAAGAGGGTGGGGAGGAAAGGGTCTTGATCTTGTAGATTGGGTTAGGGTAAAGGATATTCTTTATTCTTTAATCAATCTTAATAGTAATATAATAATAATCTTAATATCTTTTTTTAAGTGGGAAGCGGGAGAGGAAGTAGTTAAAGAAGCTTGAGAGATAGTGAAAATGAAACTTAAGAGAATATAAAGTGAGATTTAGAAAGTTAAGAACAGTGAAGAGCGTATTAGCTTTTTATTTTAGGTCTGCTAGGAGAAAGAAGTTGGAGGATAGAGTGCAGGTGCGCCCTTGGCAGCCGAACAAAGCTACGGGTCAACCCCTCGGGACTATCTTGAATAATGGAAGTATGTTAAGTGAAGAGGAAGTGATGAAGGGAGCTAGAGGGAGAGTGGAAATGAAATTTGCGAGGAGATCAAGTGATAGAAATAAAGCTGAGAAAACTGGAGAAAGGATAACGTTTCTAAGACCATGGGAAAGAAGTGAGAGAAATAGCATGCATGTGCACTCTTAGTAACTGAATAAAGCCACGGATCAACCCCTCGGAAGGCAGCCAGATACCAGAACATCTAGCATACTATTCATTAGAATTTTTTATCTCTTATTTATTTTTATTTTAGTTTATTTATTTTTTCGAAGCTCTGTCCACGCCGACCTCGCACGTCACCTGTCACTGCTATGCATGATGTGTCGTGCTTGAAGTTGAAATGGAGCCCTGTGGGTTAAGTTTGTTAAAAATCTTTGAATCTTGATCTTGATGCAGGTCCTCTTCCAATGTCACTTCTTCAATCTTGTCTTCTTAGTCTTCTCCTCTTGATTGTTGCCTCCTTACCGATTCATCGGCCTCCCATGCCTGCTGCCATGAAGATTGCCTCAACTTCTTCAATTTCATTGATTCTGGTGAGGATTTTGGGCCACCAGGCATGTTTGCCTTCTAGACGAGAGTTGAGGCGTTTGTAGAGCTCCTCAGCCTCATCTTGGATTCTTTTCCATTTTCTGGTTTGCTGGTGGAGTCTCTTGTTGAATGCCTCGATCCTTAGTCTTGCATGGATCTCTTGTGCGGTGACTTCTTGGGGAAAGCTGATATTCAGAATCCATTTGAGTGCTTGGTTCTGAATAGTCTGTAGCTTCATCGTTTGTCTTCTTGAAATGGTGTGGTTAGGCACTGGCGGGTGTTCATGATGGGCCGCACAAGGGCTTTATAAATGTAGAGCTTGGTTTCGGGACTCAGGGTGTGAAATCTTCTGATCTGGCTCAGCTGATGTTTTGCTTTCTGTGTTCTTTCATTTATGTGAGGGAGAATTCCTCTTCTGCTGATCGTTGGCCCAGTATCTTTCCTCTGTCGCAGTAGTCGACGGCTTCCTCGTCCACTATTAGATCTGAAGTCTTGAATTTTGCCACAGGAATGACTTGGAATTTTCTCAAGTTGTTCGAGATCTTCCACTGTCTTTCGTATCCATTGATGGTCTCTATGGCTCTGGCAGTTCTGAGCGCCATCATGTCGATTGACTTCCAGTAGAGAAATAGGTCTATAATCCTCCCCTTTTCTTGGATTTTCCCCGGCTTTCGGAATCATCCTGATTCTTGCTTCTTTGAAGTAATCAGGGAAATAGCCAGCAGTGAGAGAGGTATTGTATCTGTTTGCCAATCTCAGCAACTTGTTAGGAAGATTCTGCACGATTGTCTTGTTGATCCTGCTTTTGCCTGGAGCAGTTCTGTTCTTATAACTCTGGATATTTGACATCTCTGGGATTGATCTTGGCCAATAGTGGGTCGGTGGGACCTAGTCTTGTGAAATCAGCAGCAGCTTCTGGAGATAGGAGGTCAATGTGTCTTCCTATTTCTTCAGTGATGGACTCCTCGAAATCACTGTCAAAGTTCTCTTCTTCTTCTTCTGTAATTCTAAAGCAGTTTTCCAGTAATTTCTGAACAGAATTTCTTGTTCTTCTTCGTAGATCTTCTGATCCTGTTCTTTGAGGAAGTAGCTGCTCCTGCTTTCATTTCTTCCCCTCAGCTTCTTATTCGTGTCCAGAATGTCTGTGGGTCTTCTTGGTCCCATTCGACTTTCCTGACAAGGTATTCCCACTGGTCGTTTGCTGCTCTCTTCCATTTCTGTGAGAGTCCTCTCTGCACTGTTCTGTATCTTGCTAGCAGGTCTTGTGTCCATCCATGAATTCCTGCATAATGCTGCAGGTGATTCAACTGTAAATTTAGCAGTTTTATACCTAGTATCAGCCTTGGATGGGAGACAGTCCTGTACTTGGTCTTTGGTACATGTTGCTCGAGTGCAGCTTCAGCATCGCTGTACCACTTTCGGACATCATCGTAGATCTCTTCCAATGTTGCAGTCCTCAATTTGGCTGCAGGGTTCGACTGGAGCTGTTCCTTGAATCCTTCCCAATTAGCCATTCTCAAGTTGAATCTGCTAGAAGTTAGGCTTTTCAGTATTGGGTTGGATGTCATCTTGAGGATGTTGGTTGTAGGGCCCGGTTCCATCGCCATGTGGTGGGCTTTGCTGTTGCAGAGTGCAATATCTGGAGGGGTTGCCTGTTCCCTGTTATGTAGGAAGGGAAGTCTGGTCCAATGTGGATTAGATCTCCATCTGCAACCATTCGAGCAATAGCATTACCAACCTGGGGCCGGATTCACTAACGCACTTACCATGATAAATACGCTGGTAACTACAATTATGATGGTAAACAGACCGCATCGGTATTCATGAACAACTTACCATGATAGAATACAATGCTAAATTTACCAGTGGTTGGAGCACTGGTATGTCCACTGGCAACTACAGCGATGACTCTCTCATCTCGCTTTATCTCAGCAAAAAATCAACATTTAAGGCGACACTTTAGTTTGCATGTACACTTATTATGATCAGAGTGATGGCAACTGTTCATTTTCATATGAATATGACAAAAATCAATAAAATTCACAGGAAATAAGCGAGAATAATGTTCATGCAGCCTCGTCATAGGCCTACAATAACTGAAAATAATACATGGAATTAATAATTTGACAAATTCAAACATTTTGTTTAATAACATTCAGCTGAAAAACAGTAAACATATAAATATATAAATTATGTTTGTGTTTGCATTAATTTAGATACAATTATTCATAATCTTAGGGTTTGATTGGCATTTCTTTTTGGAAAACGTTGATACAAATAACACCACCATTGCGTGGAGCCATTGTTTCTTTTCTTTCGACTGCAATCTAAAAAAAGAAAAAAGAAAAAGTATGTTTTTGAAAACCATTACGTTATATATGATCCATAAGATCATGCAATAGAATATACTTTCTAGGAAATTAATTTATATAGAAATAATTTAACACAGAAGAAATCTTTATCATTTCTTGAAACAAAAAAGTCTCGCTGTTGGATCAGGTTTTGTTTACATGTTACGGGATTGGTCAAAGGAGCCTAAAAAATTATGTAAGGCGCTCGCTGATTGGCGGAATCGATTTACCAGAGTTACCATCAAATTACGGTGATAAAGTCTCTTTACCCTTACCAGGCGACTTATCATCGTTTGATGAATCCCACTTTGCCATGACTGGTAAACGCTCTGGTAGTTGACAGCTGGTAAATGCCTTACCATCGTATGTTAGTGAATCCAGCCCCCGGTTGTCTGCTCTGTTGTTTAGCATTGGATGGTTGGCATTGAGGTCTCCCACTATGTATCTGGGTAATCTTCTTCGAAGCAGACTGTACAAATCTTCCAGTGGAACAATTGCCTTTCTTGGTGGCAGATGCATTGTTGCCACTATTATTGGACCTCTGCTGGTTTCTATCTCTATTGCCAGCATCTCATCAAATTCATCATCTCTTCGGACTGCTATTGCTATCCCACCAGCATCTTCTCCAGTCCTGTTCCTCTGATAGCACAAGTAGGGGAACAGTTTGGGCCTGTCTGTGTCCTTTAAATCATGACTGTTTATCAGGACTATGGCTGCATTCATGGCCCTGTGCATGCTTGACAGTTCGTTCCTACGAACCATAGTCCACTTGAGGACGTTCTGCTCTTCCTGTAGGTTCCAGGGTCGAGGAGGTAATAATCACACCATCGAGATTTAGGGAGGCTAATTCTTCTGTCGATGATGCTGGCACAATCATCAGATTTGATCTTCTGATTATTGTAGGAGGATTTCATCCTGCCATTCTTGATGTATTCTGCAACATCTTCATCATCGATACTGTCGTTTGTTATGTTCTTTTCGGCTGTGTACTTCAGGGGGTTCTTTTGGGGCGGCTGAAGGTTCTGCTGGAAGCATAACCCTTAGGATGCCTGCCGAGTTCACGTCGTTAGGAAGGTCCATTTCTGGGAGGTTGTTCCGTTTCAAGGCTAGCTTTGCTTGTTCGGCAAAGCAGCCAAGTTGTGCAAGGTTGGCCAGGTGCGCATGCATCAGTGTCTTTACATGGCAGTTGCATGATCAGTGGTTATGTTTCCTTGATAGCCGTTTTTGTTATTTCGGCTGTGGCTTTGGCTGTCTTCTCGATCGTTTTCTCGACCTTGGCAGCTGCTTTTGTCGTGTTTTTGACCGCTTCACTCAGCAGTCTACTCTCTTTCTGTGTTTGCTTTTCTTGCTTCTTTGCTTCAACCTTTGTTATTTCTTTCCTTCTTATCGGGCAACTTCCAGAGAGCATTCTATGATCGCCTCCGCAGTTTAAGATTTTTAGTGGTGCTTTTACATGCAGTAAACCAATGTCCGGTTTGACTGCATTCGCTGCATTTTTCTGAATTCATCTTAGTACATTTTTCCTTGACATGACCATATTCA
>NW_028234435.1:8693864-8706364 GCF_977035675.1 Penaeus japonicus
CCACACCATGTGCACAGTGATCATGGTTGAATCTGTGCTTAATGATACTATGGTTAAAATATCAACAAACATCCTCCAAGTATATTCTGGCAGGACAGAGCTAGGACTGGTTCTTACTTGACAAGGAACCTTTTTGGTGTATCATCAATGTATATGCTGTATTGGAGCATAGGATACATTGAATACTTATTTATTTGACCTTGTTAAAAACAATACACAAACACATATTCAGAATATAACAACTAGTGCTAAACTATGCTGTTTTTTTTTCTTCTCTTTTCAAATAGTGCACATTTTGTAAAACAAAAATGCATCAGTTGATTGTTTATCAGTGAAAAAAGGTCAAGGGAACTGGTGGGACTATCAATGAAAGCAATGTTTAACTTCTTTATTTTCAATTTGCACAAGTATTATCACAGAGGAATGGTCTTCGATTGCATCGTTTTATTTTGTGTAGGTTTAATTAACTTCAAATGCAAATTATCTGATGGACTTCATAGTAGTTTTACAGAATATGTTAGTATATATCACACATACTTTGATGCATGAAACATAAATGGTTACACTACCTTCCAATGTATCACTGCTATTGCGAGATAATACAAGTTCTAGAATAGGAGTTTGGGTTCTAGGTCTAATAAGGACCTGGTGTGTGTGACCTAGAATATGGCTGATTGTCACAGTTTAATAAAAAAAATAAAAAAAAGGTAAATATCTTTGTTCCTCTACTACATCTTACTAAAGCGTTTGAAGAAATAAACGCAATCCAGATACCTGTTCCATAAGATATATAGTAGGTTAGGTTTTATGCAATTTTCATGTGAAGTTTGACAGTCTCTCTCAAGTTGAATGACACCCTTTTGTTTAAACGTATTCCTTACTTGGCAACACAGACAAATCATCAATATGCTTAAGGGGGAAAAAAATCTATCATGATGTACAAAAATTAAAGGCTTTATCTTATCTGTAGAAAATATTCACAACAAAAGGAAAGAAAACCAATATCATCCCACCTAAATGGCACCTCAGACGTAGATTGGTGGGGCCGTAGTGAGGCTCAATGTGTGAGTCCGGATAAAGCACTGAGAAGCAGGCATTGCCAAACACACAGTCCTTCATGACTGATGGCAGCGAACCAATCATCGTTGATGTGTTGGGACACCTCCTGCAGTTTGATTCATTGACAACACCTTGGTCAATGAAGGGGAAGATGCACCAGTGACCACGAGGGACATCATTCAGCTTCCAGCCCCAATTGTCGCCACCCTTCATGGCCTCAAAGACAGACTCAAACTCCTTTAAGATGATACTGAAGTTGATCTTCAAGAGTTTTAGTTCCATTGCATAGACATCAAACTCATTCCAGTAAGGGTTGGCTGCTAAATCCATAGAAAATATGGTGGGCTTCTGGAAGGCTGAGCGAAGTGATTTTTCTCTCTGTACGTCTCTTGTTTCATCTTCTCTTGAGTTCTCCGAAGATGTGACCAACCTCCTTGCCACTGTCTGCACAGCATCTTGTAATCTTGCTGAAGTGGACTCCTGAGTCTTTGAGTCTAACACTCTCCATTTATCCGCAATTTGGTGTTCAAGCTCTTTGTACTTACAGCATCGGACACAACTGGAGTTCCTGCAAGACTGCGACTCAGAGTGGTCTGGGGTTGGGAACAGATAGAACAACTTCCGAAGGATCTCCAAAACAGCGATTTTCAAAGGCACTTTGTTCTCCTTCTTGTAAAATATAACAAGAATAAGGGCAGCAAATATCATACCCAGTGCCATGGAGGGCATGAGTGGCAGGGCAGGATCAGGAAGTCCTCCCAGGAAAGCGGAACAACATTCTCGTATCCCCATGACTATTAATAGGTAAGAGTAACAGCTTGACAGGAGCTAAATGATCTCAACGAGACGATTATGGTAGAGCAGACCATTAGCTTGCTCTTGAATCACCAATAAAATCATTACACTTGACAGCTACATGGTTTTCGTCTGCTTCTGTTGACCTAACACCTTCAGATACGGCTATTTGGGGAATTCTGTACTACAAAAACTATATCGAAATCAGAAATAAGGAACTCAATAGCCTTTTCAACTTTCTGACGCTTATAGTGTAAACAATTGGGTATTAGGTACTGCAGGTATAAAATAAATAGTTACATTTCTTGATTTAATACAATACGATATAACTTATTTATAGGTTAACTTATTTACCTACCACTGATAAATGTAAAGGCAAAATTTTATTGTGTCATAGTAATAATCAAACTACTAAAACACTAGTGCATAGTGCTGAAGAAAAAAATAATGGCCTATACAATGAAGAATGAAGGTAATATTGTAGGGCAATATATTATTTATTTTTTCACACATAAATATGGCAAGTAATAGACAAAATGAAAATTAAAGAATTAGCCCCGCAATCCTTGACATACCAGAGAAGGTAAACAAACCAATTTGAAGTTCTTCGCTGATCGTCTGGCCAATTCCTCGTAGTATCTAAATATAAAAAGTACTTGTGTAATTTGTGGAGAAGAAGAAAAATACAAAATTTTTGGAAGACTTATAAGGACAGCATGTCGAATAAAGTGAAAATAGTGATGGTCGGCCCTCCTGAGGTAAGAGTCCGGTTTTGATTAATATTCTTGAATTAATTTCTCTAGAATTTGCTTAATGATACTACCAAGTGTGGTATTAATGCTTATGTTTTATTTATCTTTTCTACGAAAGTTACTCAATAACTTGCATATTAGACTCCATTTGAAATTTGAGAAGTAAATATGTATGATAAGGGTTTTATATGTCATTGATCAACCAGTTCAATGTTTAATGCAATTAACCTAGTTACAGCAGTCATTTCATCCCCTTTGGTCATATATTTTTGCTGAATTGTTAGACTTTGATGTGATATGCTGAAAAAGCTATGGAAATAAAGTAAAAACTGTGAAGAACAAGTTTAGATTAGTGTAATATATCCATGAGAGATTGATTATCCATTTTTTTTCACCGCAGTCATTATAAAGTTCTTGGTATAACAGGATAGGTAGTACAGATAGTACCGGATTACAAAATTCCACAAAGGTAGTATTGATGGATTCCTCTCACCCTATACTACTCATATAAAGTGAATATTACTCTTGATCCCACCCCCATACCCCACAATATAGGCTTGAATAGGGGAGGGCTCTCATTACAGATCATGTTTTTCAACTTTCATCCTGCACTGATAGACAATCGATTGATGCCTTTTTGTTTTATTGGATGTGCACTTACTTAAAAAGGAGTTATCTATCTATTTAAGAATAATATTAGGATGTTTAATTCTTCAATAGACGACTGCCAAGAAGGGTCACCTATAGATCAACTAGCCAGTCATATTACTTTCGTGTTCCTTATTGTTAGTGAATCCGCAAGATTGAGTTGAGCAAGTTTTGAGTTGGTTGTTGCATCATGAAGACCTATGTGTGTATGTGTGTGTGTGTGTGTGTTAGTGGTATTGGTACCTGTACTAGAAATATATTAGTGATGTGGGATACACATAGATGATATATTCAAAAGGAACCAATCCCAACTCCATGTATAGAAACCAAAATAAAGACTCCATAAAATCAAGGTAAGTATCACAAAGTGCTATAAAAATGTGGGGGTTGGGGGGGGCAAAATTTCTCTTTGGCTAGGGCTAACTTCAAAACTAGATGAGGTTAGGTTGGTCATTGGGTTAGGATTTTATAGACAAAAATACCCTGAAAACAGCACATTCAAAATTCCCTCCTAAAATTGCTTTGTGAGATGACTGCTATTGCACGCGGTACCTCATGGGGGTGAGTAAATCGTAAAGAAACCCCATCTTTTAGATTTTTATTTTAAAGTAGACAGATATATGATAAAACTAAAGTACATGTGTGTCATATACCAATGCATTTTATTTATTCATATATTATCCTGCAATTTACCCTATCTACTCTATGCCCTCTCTACTGTCAGGGCCCAGATTGTGGGGTATAGGGGTGGAATCATGGATTATATCCACTATATGTGAATGGGAGAGGGTGAGAGGAATCCATCAGTACCACTTTTTTGGTATCTAATAATTCAGTGCTTTGAGTCATGCTTTACAGCTAAATCATTGCACCTAAACATGGTATGCTAACTGGCCCAACCCAATTCAACCCAACCTAACCTGACCCAATTCAGTCCAAACTGACCCGTCCTAATCATAACCCAATGTAACCTGTCCCATCTCATCACATGTGCCTAGCCAAGGGGAAGCTCTGCCACTTCTTGGACCCCCCTTTTGGGCCACTCTGTAAAGATGAACTCATTGGATACTGGTGTAGCGAATGTGTTTTCTCTTATTATTTTTTACAATCATGCCAAGTGCAATGTTTATATTTAGTAACTGACAATAGAAATGATCATTATAATTACTATGATTACCATAATATTTACCAAAATAAGTTTAGTATACAATCACAAACAGAGGATATCACTCTCTTATATCACTGGCAGGGAAGAAAGTCTTAAAGGGCGCTTATTCATAGTCTCTACCAAGCATTAGATTCAGAGAGCGATGACACAGAGCTTGATAGTGTAGGCAGAATGAGAAGAGTGAACCAGACCATGTGCAGTGGCTGCAATGTGTCCCTGTGCCAGTGTGGGTGCTTTGTGCAATGGTACTTATAGCAGTAGGTACATCTCTTTATTATTTCTTTAGTTGTGAATAGTTGATTGCCATTCCCCCCTCCCCCCAAAAAAAAAAAAAAAAAAAAAAAATATATATAATAATAATATATATATATATATATATATATATATATATATATATATATGTATATATATATATTTATATATATATATATATTATATATATGTAATAGTTCTGTCCGAGTTAGTTTAAACAGCATATTGTGCTGATCTACTAGGATTATAAGATAAAAGCCTCACAATGTAGTAACATGAAAAAATATTAAAGCCAAGTATCTTAAGTGATTTAAAGAGAGTGCCAAGACCTTGATATATCATGTTCTGCTCCCTCCCTCTAAAAGAAATCTGTCTGTTATGCTGAGCAGTTACTACTGGTGCCCAACTTGTGGCCAAAAAAGCCAATATATGCCCCATATCCGATGCTTTAATTGGATGAATCCTACCTTCTAGGTCACTCCATGAGCATTAATTAGCTAACTTAGTACCATGTGTTCCATTGGCTATTTCGAATGTATTGATGGATTGCCTTGTTTGTGGCACTCCAATCATGGTGGATACAATACTGTGTCTAAACTAAAAGTGACTTTCATAAGTTATAACATTTATAAAGAAATTGAGTGGCTTATTTGTGCAGGAAATAGTTTGTATATGTGCAGTCTGATTCAGTTAAAGTTCCATACAGACTTAGATTGCAACTTGTACAGTGATATTGATGACCAACTCCATTTACATCATCTCTCCAAGGTATTATTAGATAATGTCTAAGTCAGGTTAGAATTAAGGTTTCTATGCAGTCAAGATTTTCTGCAATATAAAGATAAGAATGAATTGAATCAGATGTCACACACAAAAAAAACACTTTGTTTTTGTTTGCCTTTTTCCTTTGTTTTGACCTGTCAACTCTCATGCCCTTCTAAATATCAGGGCATGATACAACTATTATATACATCTTAACCCTATGATGACGGTGTGTCACACCCGTGTGACACGGCTAAATGCCCGATGATGGGGTGAAACACCAGTGTGACGTTCCTGATGTAATGTTGCATAGGCCCGGCGTAGGGGGTTTCCACTTATCGCCGGGCCTGTCGGGATTGGGTTAAGCAATACATCTGTACCATTGCCATTAGTAATGGCAACAAGACATTACAAGAACCAATTAGTTTAGGTTAGTATTGGTAACAAGGGCTTCTTAGGTTAGGTTAGGTTAACCTATTGCCGATGGGGGATAGATTTGCTTACCCAGGCTCCAAGATGGGTTTTATGTCTGAGCGAGGCAGCATCAGCAACATACCTTGATTTTTTCCACTCCCTCTTAGTCACTCATTGTAGAGCTAGAGCCTTTTTTTTGTTGTTGTTGTTGTTTTACTGTTTGTAGAGACATATCTGTCATATCACAGGCTCTATCAGTTTGCAGTTGACTAAAATTGAAGTTCAGGATCCATATCAACTCATTTTTATCTTTATACTCAATGTGATAGAAGTATTGCTGTTTTAGGGGAGGACAAAAATCAACTTTATTTTTTCGTATTTGTGTGCTGTCACGGACGAACACGAAACTTATAACCATCCAAAATGGAGATAACATGAAGAGATAGGGAAGAGGAAGGAAACTTGTGCTTTTGACAGTGAGTGCCACAATAAAAGGCATCCATACTGGCACAGGGGCACATTGTAGGCATTGAGCATGGTGTGAGACATCTTCCTCCTCTTGTTCTGCTTGCACATCTTTCATCTGTTGTACTTTAGAGCAAGAGGTCAGCAACTTGCTATGTGCCATCACGATAGCACTTGCTAGAGACCGTAGATGGGTGCCATTCAAGGCTCTTTCTCCTGCTGGTGCTAGAAGAAAGTGGTGCCATCTAGGTTTTGGATGGGAGTTGAAACCCATTTTGCTTAATATTACGGCAGTTATAATAATTATGACTGCAGTTGTCAACATCACTCACTCATTACTCATAGCACAATAAAATAACATAGTGATCCAAAATCCCTGAATGTCATGATGCCCATCGTCAGGCAAGAGCTCCTGCATCATGTATGACGAAAAAACACGTCACTCATTGTTAATGCGTTAAAATAAGGTTTCTTCATAGCCAATTCTTTGTTCAATGTAAAGCCAAGAATGAAGTGAATCATACAAGGCACACATACCAACCATACTGTTTTTGTTGTTCTTGCTTTTACTCAGCATTTTCCTTGGCAGATTTCATGCCCTCCATAAGCATAATGAATTAGGGGATGTGATGCCAAGGAGGGCATAATTCTGCATCCACCCTGTGTTTTTACTCTTGGTGAGCTGCTAGGCAATGGCATGGCCCATTGTAAATGATTCACACTAATTATAATTAACCTTCCCGAGCTACAATTTTCTTGGTGGTCCCACTTACGGTTATATCTAGAGGTGACAACCTGATGGGTGGGATCATCCTCAGAGGATTGAGCTGAGAGTCCGTATAGCTTGAATTGGTAGTTCCATATTGTGTAAGTAATAGGCCTCACAGTATGACATGATGACCTGCTACTAAAAGCATCAAGACGAGACTGCAAGGCATGGATATGATCCAGGTTTTGCTGCTTAGCTTGGTCCTTCTGCACAGGTGTTGGCATCTCCAAATACTCCTGTTGACTCCTGCCACAAGGCCAATTAGTCTGTTGACTTCCTGGTCTGACAGCCCAGCATCATCGACTACACTACCAAGATGTGTAAAACTACGATGTCTCTACCATAAGCATATATGAACTGAGTAGACCCCCCCTAAGTGTTGGACTTTGGTTTTACTCCAGAAAATCTCTAGACCCAAAGAAGTTGGCAACATCATCAAAGCCAAGGTCATTGACCCAGAGTTCCTTTGCATTAACTTTGGATGATAGCTTTACCCATTGTCCAGTCCATGCAAGTATTATAAAGCTTTAGTGCCTACATCACTCTGCAATTTACACTGAAGAAGCTATACATGCCTCAACCACACTTTGCAGCACTTTCAGTTCCAGTATATAAGCTTTCTATTAATTTCATCGTAGTCAGAATTCTTTTGAACTGCGCATAATGATTCATGATGCACAAAGTTGAATGTGTTCTTGAAGTCAGTGTAGGCTACAAGAAGTCTATGAATGAAATCACAACATTGCCATACAATGGCTTGAATAAGGTCTATTGTTAATTTGCCAGGAGTGAATCCAGATGGTTTCAGTCTCAGATGCATCACAGGAAGATAATAGTAAGCACCTTGTCAGGTACACTGAACAGTGTGATGCCTCAATTAATGCTGCAATTCCAGTGATCCGCTTTGCCCTTCCACAGCAGGATGACCACACCCTTCAGCAGGTCTGGGGGAAGGCTACCAGATTGCCAGGTGGCAGTCAGGACAACATGCCATCCACAAAAATATTTCAGTGGTTTAACAGGGGCTTGGTAGGCAGAAAGAAAGTAATTTGCTTAGAAATGGCTTTTGACCTCCTAGGCAAGGTTTCTGATAAGCAGTTCCTTATCATTCCTTAGAGATATATGCTTCAATGATTG
Source organism: Penaeus japonicus (assembly GCF_977035675.1). NCBI lineage: Eukaryota > Metazoa > Arthropoda > Malacostraca > Decapoda > Penaeidae > Penaeus > Penaeus japonicus. The sequence continues at coordinate 8,702,086 of NW_028234435.1, forward strand.
GTGCAAACCCCCATCTTCAGCCATTTGACTGGTGTTGCATGCATCCATGGTCTCTAGCATATCCTGAAGATGAAGTTCAGTGTTTGGCTACAAAAACATTCATAGATGTTTTTTATTTGTTCCAACTAGCCACAAAAGACAGCTTGACTGCATCCTATGGGAATGGTTTATCAGATAATTCTGCAACAACTGCTAAGTTTATTAGTGTTGGTGATGGATTCTATTCTGACAACAAGGTTAGTGTCATGGGCTATATTGTTCCATCAAAGACATCTCAAAGAAAACATTTCCTCAAGTGTGCCTAACATCAAATAGCTCAAAGTTGAAAAAGAAGTAATGAAACTCTACTCTGAAGTTCTAGAAGCTACTATAGGAATTACCAGTGATGTGAAAGACATCACTGAACTGTGTGATAGAATCACAGCTGGTATTTAATCATCATCGTAATTCCAAAGAGGCAAAAGTCAAAGTCTTTGGTCAATGAAACATTCCTTGAAATGATAAAAGTTTTTAAGAACTGCAAGAATAGAGAAGAATGAGTAAAACTAAACAAGAGTGAGGAAAAGCTTTGTAATAAAATAAAAGATGCATATTTCAGCAAAAAGGCAGCAGCCAAAAACATAGTGGCTGAAGCACATGATGTTGAAGCTGAGTTCTGAAAGGAAGAAGGAATCTAATTGGCTTCTAATTGCATCCAAAAAACGCGCACAACATTTTGAATCATACTGTGCAGAGGGAGGGATTGACATACAGCCTGAAGTTGAGAATCCCCATTTGTTCAACTATAGTCTACCTTCAAATGAAATTCCTGTGAATGAAGAAAGTCCAAATAAAGAAGAATTAATCAAAAACATTAACTCCCCAAAAAATAACAAATGCAAAGACATACAACAGACAAAATTTATGCAGAGCAACTAAAATATGCAAATTCTAACAAGCTAACAAATGCAATTTTACTCCTTCTATCAATAATATGGACATTGGTAAAAGTGCCTCAGTCATGGTTATCAGCTATAATAACTTACCTATGTAAGAAAGTATTAAAGAGTCTAGGCAAGAATTATCATTCAGTCTTTGTCATGAGCACAATATCCAGACCATTACCCAAAATGATTCTAGATTTTCTTCTAAATACTATATGATAAATCATATGATATACTGAAATTGGAATCAATATGGCATGGTTTTCCACAAAGAATAACTAAAGGTAGTATTAAACATTCAAATGTTCCAAAGGACAATAATGATACCAGTATGCTGACTGCAGAAAAAAGTTAGACTTTCAAAATGAATAATGAAAAGCAGCAACACATAACAAAAACAACAGAAATCAAGAACTTCTGCAAATCTCAATATCTTAAATATATAGCACATGTCACATGACTAGAAAATGATCCTCTCCAGAAACAACTTCTGTTTTGCATCTCAAAAAATCCTTTGTTGGGAAAAACTAGCTTCTGTTCTTGGAATTTTCTTTCATATTTTCCATGCTGCATTTTATATATGAATTTGGCCACAATGTTAGAAACCAAATGTAGACAGCTTGATGATACTGAAATAAGAGAGAAGTATGTAGATTAGAGTTTTTGTAACCATAACTAAAAATGTATAAATAAGTGACTTATTTATTTTCTTTTCCAGTGTGGGAAAACAACTCTTACCAATTTTCTGAGTGAGGCTGGAGAAGTGGGAAGTGGGGAGTACAGACCCACAAAAGGCTGCAGGATTCTGGAATTTGAAGTGCCTAATGTAGCCTACAACAATACTGCATCTAGCGTCGAAGTTGAACTGTGGGATGTCAGCGGAGATAGAACGTAAGAATGAATTTTTTCTTGCAGTTATTTCCTTTGTGTACAGATTTCTTATGCATTTATTATTAGTATATCAATTATTATATATTGATTTGTAACAGATCTTGTTTGAACTGAACTAAGTGACTAGTATGTAACACATTTTTCCAATTCATACTGGAAGTTAAACCCCTATAAACACACCTTTTTGACTCATCATTTCAAACTCTTTCTCTCACTAGGTACGAGACTTGCTGGCCTGTCATTCAGCAAGGGGCACAGGGCATTGTCTTTGTGTATAGCCCAGGGCGAGAGGAACACACACGAGTCCTTGACAATCTGTACACACACTTTGCTGAACAACAGGACATAAGTGATGCTCAGTGTGTGGTGTTCTGCCACTTCAAACCGGGAGCCAAAGGAAAGGGAGCAAAACTTTGTGAGTAATAAGTTGTTATGTTTTTATTAGATTTGGTTCTTTCTTTCTCTGCATGAAAAATCTAAGGTGTATTTGTTTATCTTTTGTTTTTGGGAATAATAAAATTTTCCCTAATATTTGTTTTATTATTATGATTATTTTGTCTAGTTTCTTGTACTCAGCCTCATTTTTAGATTTTATCACAATGGATCCAATCTCTTGACTTATTGTATGTTGATTTAAATTGTGCATAATTTAGGTCATGATAGATTAGTTCACAATATTTTCATTCACATTATACATCAAATGTGTGAAAACACCTATTTCATATCTTTTGTGCTATACTCACTTTTTGAAATGAACATATTTACACTACTGCATTTTTTCAACTCCTTCAAAGTCTCAATGAGAAATGTTTTACTTATTATTATTTTTTTTTTATCAAGCCAGAATTTGTATAAATTCTATCTCACTGGTGTTAAAACTCATATCTCAAATGAATAATTGTAAACATAAGCAGTATATCTCTACCTCTTCTTACTCATATTAAACTCTGGGATTTGAATCAAAATAGTTCTTAGCCAACATGAAATTCATCTCTGTTCCCAATTTCAGCAAATTCCTTCAACAAGATCTCCAAAATAGACACCCACTTGGATGATGATAGTGGAAGCGTAAAGAGGGATTTCAATGATTTTATTGCATCTGTCATGAGCCACATGTCTGATGTTGTTGAGCGCCAGGAGAACTTTATATTGCAGTGAGCCTATATGTTGATAAACTATACAAGTGTTATTACCATGCATGTGCTAATTAACATGCACAGATCTGAGACACAAGCACAGACACATAATTACGCATAAGCACATACACACAAAGCCAAATTTGACCTGAAAAGTCTAATTTAATCAAAATGATCTCATTTACATTTGTTTCATGATGCCCTCACAAATATATATATATATATATATATACATACACACATATATATATTATGAATATATATAATATATATATATATATATATATATATATATATATATATATATATACATACACACATATATATACATCTATCTATCTGTCTATCTCTCTCTCTCTCTCTCTCTCTCTCTCTCTCTCTCTCTCTCTCTGTCTCTCTGTCTCTCTCTCTCTCTCTCTCTCTCTCTCTCTCTCTCTCCTCTCCTCTCTCTCTCCCTCTCCTCTCCTCTCTTTCCCTCTCCTCTCCTCTCCCTCTCCCTCTCCTCTCCTCTCCTCTCTCTCTCTCTCTCTCTCTCTCTCTCTCTCTCTCTCTCTCTCTCTCTCTCTCTCTCTCTCTCTCTCTCTCTCTCTATATATATATATATATATATATATATGTATCCATATATCTATCTATATCTATATCTATATCTATATCTATATATCTATATATATTTATATATATTTATATCTATATATATATTTATATCTATATCTATATTCATATATATCTATATCTATCTATCTATCTCTATATATATGTATGTATATATTTGTGAAAAGGACTAAATGCTTTTATGTTCCATAGCATATCAGGTCATGTACATTGTACACATTTAATCTAGTCATGTTGCATATATATATATAAATGCCGTCCATAATAAAGTTTGTACCAATAACCTTGTTTTTATGTCCTACTACACATGAAAATAATATTTACAAAAAGTTAAAATAAAATGTTCTAACAATTATAATCTAGCATTAATAGGAAGGTTTGAAAACCTCTCCTTAATTGATTTTATCTGGACTGAAGGTATGAATATTACAGAAATCTCAGATTAATTGAATTACAATTGGCCCAGCACACTAGTTGAGCTAAAACTGACATAATGATGGCCTAGTGAACTACAGCTGACTTTGGTCCATTTAACTACAGCTGATCCAACTTTGGCCTGTTGAATTATAGCTGACTTTACTTGCATCAAGTTGGACCTTCCTTATTTGGTGAATGTGCTGGATATCACATCCTCTGGCTGATAAATGTAACATCCAACTCCCTGGTGTGCTCAAAGTATTTTCTGGTGAATCCTGAGATCCTTAATGACTTACG
>NW_028234435.1:8713864-8716364 GCF_977035675.1 Penaeus japonicus
ATGTTACAAAGGTTAACTCCATCTCTAATAGAAAGGTGGAACTCTATAGTCTATGGATGGTCTGTAAATGGTTTAGGTTATCCGACATTTAATGTTTTTTGTGAATTTATAGAAGTAGAGGCAAAGAAAGCTTGCCATCCAATTTCTTCTTATTGTGCAGTGATGTCAATAAGTCAAAAGTATGATGTAGATGACTTAAAGAGTAAGAAGGAAGTTAGATCGCAAACTAGTAGAGTTGGAACAAAGAGGTTAGTGGCCAACTCAACTGGGGTTAAGGAATCAGAGTTAAGAAGAGATGACAAAGGACTAAATTTAAGAAAGAAATTCCATTGTCCCTATGCCTATTCATGTGTATACAATGTATATAGTATGAATAAACATATCAAAATCAAAATCAATCACTACTGTAATGGAGAACATGATCTAGATTCGTGTAAAGAGTTTGGTGAACTCAGTAATAAAGAAAAAATGGAATATGTCCAAGGGTCATTTATTTGTAGAGGTTGTTTAAAGTTTGGCCATATCATTAAAAATTGTAGAAAAAGAAAGATGTGTGCAGTGTGTAAAAGATGTCATCCAACTTCTCTTCACGAGGCTATACTTGAAAGAATCAAGGAAAGGGAAGCTTTACTTAAAAGGATCAAAGAAAGAGAAGCTGAGAAAACTGTAACTCTGTACAAAAGTTCAACATCACCTCAGATAAGGTTAGTGAAGAGCCCAAAAATGATATAGTCTCCAATAAGGTAAAGATAAAGCACACAGAGTGTATGACAAATACAATGATAGTGCCAGTGTGGTTACATCATGAAAGTAATGTTTGTAACAGAATCTTAGTTTATGCATTATTAGATGAACAATCAGATGCCTGTTTCATAAAAGAATCCATTTTGAATAAATTAGGAACTAAGGGCCACAAAGTCCACCTAAAATTAGCAACAGTATTAGGAGAAGAAACAGTTGAAAGTACAAAAAATAAGGGACTCGTGGTGCGTGGCATAAATGAATGTACAGACGTGTCACTTCCAGCGACATATTCACGAGGAGATATTCCAGCTAAAAGGGATCAAATATCAAGGCCAGAAAGTGTAGAAGGATGGCCTCATCTACAAAGAATAGCACCCAAATTGATGGCATATGATAGTAACATCGAAATAGGACTCTTGATTGGCTTGACTTGTATGCGTGCTATTAAACCAAGGGAATTGATCCTTGGAAAGGATGACGAACCCTATGCCAGAAAAACAATGTTAGGCTGGAGTATCATAGGTAGAGTCATTGAGAAGTGTCAAGATGCTGTCTCGGATCAAGCCTTAGCAAGTACATTAAAGGTCCACAAGGTCACAATTAATGGTGAAAAGAAATGTGGCTTTCTCTCCTCACAAACTAAAGTGAAGGAAATAATAAACCCTGCTGATGCTGCTTCACGTGGTCTCTGTGTTAAAGATCTGATTAACCATTCTTCATGGTGGAATGGACCAGACTTCCTCTGGGAGCCTACCTTTAGAGCTGATTTATCATCTGAGAAGATAATTTTAAAAGAAAATGACCCAGAGGTCAAGAATGTTTCTTCACATAAGACTCAAACTAAAGAAAGCAATGCAATTCTTCCAAGGTTGGAATATTTTTCTGACTGGCATAGAGCAAATAAGGCCATCGCATTATGCTTACGCCTTCATCACAAATTCAAGAAACTTGTCAAAGGAACAACTGAAGATTCAAAAGAAACAAAGGAATCTAAATATGTTCCACCCAGTGTTACAGAACTGGAGGAAGCAGAAAAGGAAATTTTAAGACAGGTTCAAAATGAAGCCTTCGAAGAAGAGAAACAAGAGTTAAAGTATCTGACTAGTGAAGAAGCAACCAAGACAAAACCATTGAAGAAAGGAAACAGGCTTTATCACTTAGATCCTTTCTTAGATAAAGATGGTATCTTGAGGATAGGTGGAAGAATGAGGCATGCAAACTTCACCACGAATAGCAAACATCCAGCTATATTACCGAAGGTATCACACATAACTGAAATGATAGTATGTCATTTCCATCAGAAAGTTCATCATCAAGGTAGAGGTATAACCTTGAATGAGTTGAGAGCATCAGGTTATTGGATTATAGGAGGCTCCACGATAGTAGCAAGACATATTTTTAGATGTGTCACATGCAAGAGATTAAGAGGTACATTTCAAGAGCAGAAAATGTCTGACTTGCCACCGGACAGGCTTGAACCTACCCCTCCTTTCACATATAGTGCAGTAGATTACTTTGGACCATTCTATGTCAAGGAAGGGCGCAAAGAAGTTAAAAGATATGGTGTTCTATTCACTTGTATGGTCTCAAGGGCAATTCATATAGAAACAGCTAATACACTGGAAACAGATTCATTTCTGAATGCATATCGACGCTTCATAGGAAGACGCGGCCCAGTTCGTCAGCTTAGATCAGACCAGGGTACGAACTTTGTTGGAGCCATAAATGAACTTCAAGAATGCCTGCAAGAAATGGA
>NW_028234435.1:8758864-8764294 GCF_977035675.1 Penaeus japonicus
TATATATATATATATTTATAGATTATATATATAATTATATATATATATATATATATATATATATATCTTTTTATGGTCTCCTCTCTCTTTCTGCTCCCACTCCTATCTCTCTTTTTCTCGCTCTATCCTTCTCTCTTCTAGCTTCACCTCTCTACCGCGTCTCTCTCTCTCTCTCCTCTCTTCTCTTTCTCTCCTCTCTTCTCTCGTTCTCTCACTCTCTATTAATATATATAAATATATATTAATATATTATACATATATATTATATTTATTTATTTCTGTATATATATATATATGATTTATATATTATATATAATATATATATAATATATATATATATATCATATTAAAGATATATATATAAAGTTATATATATACTTAGATATATATACATATATATAATATTTATATATATATAGTCTATATATAATATATATATAGAATATATATAAAATAAATATATATATACATATGATATAATAATATAGTATATAAATATATAATATATATCATTAGTATATATATATATATAATATATTATATATATGTATATATATTATATATATAAAATATATATATATATAAATTATATATATATTAGATGATATTATATATAATTTATATATATATATATATATATATATAATGTATATTATTATATTTATAGACTATATATATATATATACTGTATAATATAAATATATATTATATATATAAATTATATATATATATATATATGTAGATATAATATATATATTATATATATATATTATATGATATATATATATATATAAATATAAACAATGTATTCATATATGTATATACACACACACACACACATCCATTTATCTCTCCCATACCCATTCTTTCTTTTTCTCTCTTCTCTCTATCTCTCTTACACTGTCTTTTTCTCCATCTATCTCTCCCTCTCTCTTCCTCTCTCTGCCTCTCCCTTTCTCCTCCTTCTCTTCTATCTTCTATCTTCTTCTCAATCTCCCGCTTCGGCCAAGATTTTGACGTTAGATTACGGTAATCCAAGTCAATATTTCTCAGTATCTAAAACTTTTGTCACTGATAAAAAGCTTTGGACACGATACTTTACTTATGTGTTTATTGTCTAAAACTACTTCATAGTTTTGTAGCTTTATCATGGACTCAAAATATCAAAGAAAAAAAGAGCTGTTATGCACGATTTCATCAAAGGATTTTGTGAGATTCACTTCCATATAGTGTGGGTTCGATCACAAGCTCTTGCACTTAATCCTAAACACTTACGGTCTCTTTATTTCTTTTCTTTTGTATAAATTTCTTTACTTTTCGTTTTTTATTTTTTTTTTTTTGTTTTTTTTTCTTTCTTCTTCTACCACTATTTTTCTTTTTCTTACAGGGGATCAAGTTAATTGCTATATATCATGATTATAATTCCAGATAGTATAATCTGATATTTTGAAACCTCAGCAGGCCGTATATCTAGAATAAAAACTTATATTAGTTGAGAATATCAATCAGAGTCTAAAGAAAGCTTTAACAATGGCGTCCCAAAATCAAGAAAAACAAAGGCTATCTACTGCTCGGGAGACTCGAGACTATATATATATATATATATATATATATATATATATATATATAAAAAATATCTAAAAATAAATAGTATAGAATATATATAGATAAATTATAAATTATAAAAAAAGTAAATAGTAATATATACAGCGCGAGACTCCCATCATCCTGCCAATCCAACATAATCGCATCGCATCTCATCACGCCGTGGGGTCGGGGTAGGAGGGGAACGGGGGGCTGAGGTTAGAGGAGGATCCAATACTCCTCAAGTGGGCTTCGGGAGCCACGGAACCCGATCAACAGGCTGCTGAACCTTTTATCCCGACTGTCTCATATTTCTTACGGGATCAGAAGGGACCTGATCCCCTTGTTGATATCGCCGCCATTATGGTACCGCGCGCCCAGTCAGCACATAACCCCGCCCCTCTCTCCCTCTCTCGCCTCCATCCCTTCCCTCTCTCTCCTCTCCTTCTCCCCCTTCATCTCCCTCTCTCCTTTTCCTCTTCCCTCTTTTCTCTGAAACGGAGCGAAGACAAGGAGTACAGACTGTACGCGTCAAGAGAGTCCGATCAAACGGAAAATTAGCCGGCGCTGTATTTAGAGAGACATTTGATATATCATATATAATGTATATATATATATATATATATATATATATATATATATATATATATATATACAAAAACTTAAATAATATATAAATATATAAAATAAAATAAAATAATAGTATGTAATATAAATATTAAAAAAAGTAAATATATATAAATAAAAAAATATGTAATATATATATGTAAATATATGTATATAGGTATATATATATATATATCATATAAATATATATATAATATAAAGGATACACACAACACACACACACCACACACACACACACACAGCACCACACACACATACACACACACACACACACACACATACACACACACACACACACACACACACACCCACATCATATATATATATATGATAATATATATAATATATATAAGTTGAAAATTAGTATATATATATATATATATAAAAAGAGAGAGAGAGAGAGAGAGGGAGAGAGAGAGAGAGAGAGAAACACATACACACACACACACAAACACACATCAAAGAAGAAGGAAGAAAAGAAGAAGAAGAAATGGGGAAACATGATGTGAGAAACCATACACAAAGAGAAGACGAAACACAAGATAAAAGATAAGGCCTCGCTCGCACGACGAGGGCTGGAGATCACCAGCTTCCAAAGTTGTAAGCGATCTCGTCCTCTGGTTGTGGGAAGGGGGGGGGGATAGAAGGGGAGAGGGATCGAGGGGGTAGAGGAGAGAGAGGTAGAGGGGAATAGCGGGGATGGATGAAAAAAAAGAGACTATGGAGGGGTAGGGGTGACAGAGGTGAGACAGATACCCCTTGTTCCCATGAACTGATATCCTTAGGGACTAAAGACCTCTTATGCCTTACGTATGGTAATGTTATGGCATGGAGGAAAGCGACGAGGGGGGAGGGGGAAGAAGAGGGCAAGGGAGGGAGGGGAGGGTGGGGAGCGAGAGGGTAAGGGGGGACAAGGGCAAAAAGGGAAAGAGGGGAGGGAGAGGAAGAGAAGAAGGCAAAAGGGTTAAGGGAGGGGAAAGAGAGAGAGGGAGGGGGGGAGAGGGGAAGAAGAGGGGAAATGAAAGGTGAAAAGGGGGGATAGGCGCAGATGGAAAAAGTGACTTGAAAAAGGGATAGAAAGGGGGCTCGGGTGGATAGGGTTGAAAGAAAGATTGGGCTGAGGAGAGGGAGGGGAGGAGGGGACGGAGAGGGGAAGAGGAAATGGTGCGGAGGAGGAGAGGAGGAGAGCTAGGTGAGGAGGTGTCTCATCTCCCCTCCAGATGGGATGAGGGATTCGTGTTATCGCGACCTGTAACAAGATGGTTATCGAAGCTCCGGGCGGATGGGAGTGTTATCACCGTTGTTATCCTGTGGCTTATCCTTCTTATCTCCCTTCCAGCTCCCCTCTTTGAGCCTACGCCTTCCCCCTCCTCGTCCTCCTCCTCCTACCCCCTTACCTCCGCCCTCCTCCATTTTCATTCTCCATTTTCTAAGTTTCCTGAAGCTTTCTGGAGAGACATACGCAAGAAGAAACGTACATACAAGCAGATACACACACACACACATACACACACACACACACACATATATATATTATTATATATATATATATATATATATATATATTATTGTATTTGTATATATAGATATATATATATATATATATATATATATATATATAGATTATTATTATATAATTATGTGTGTACACACACACACAGCACAGCAGCACTACCAACAGCACACACACACAACACACATGCACACACATCTATATATGTATATATATACATAATGCTATAAATATATATATAAATATATATATATATATAATATATAATATGTATGTATATGTATATGCCCACACACACACACACAACACCACATATATATTATATTATAATGTATATGTCATGTCTATGTATATGTATATGTATATATAGATATAGATAGATATATACAGATATAGATATAGATATAGATGATAGATAGACAGACTTACATATGTATACAAACACACACACACACACACATACAAATATCTGAAATAACATAATCTACGAAAAACCTGAAGCAAAGATCTAAACAGAAGAGGGAGAGTAGCGGCGCGGTGGAGGCCGAAGCAGCCTTGTCGCCACAGCAAGACAGAGGGAGTCAGATGGGGGAACGATCAGCAACGGGCCACGGAGACCCAGGAGAGAGAACAATGTCAGAGAATGACAATTATGACCCTTGGCTTTTTTCAGGGGATGGGGTGGGGGGTGGGGGGAGAGGGGAGAGCGGGAAAGGGGGTTAGGGAGAGGTTGGGGAGAAAGGGTGGGAAGAGGGGATAGCGGAGGAGCGGAGAGGGGGCTAGGAGAGGACGGAGGAGGGATAAGAGGAGAGGAGAGAAGGAAGGGGAAAAGAGAGAATGGATTGGAGAGGGGAAAAGGGAGAGAGTGGTTTGCAGAGGGGAAGGGGGAGCGGAGAGAAGGGGTGGGGGAAGGGTGGGGAGGAGAGAAAAACGAGGAGAGGGGGATTAGAGAGGAAATGAGGGAGAGGGCAGAGGAGAGAAGGGAATGAGGAGACGGATGATGGGAAAGGGGAGAGGGGATAGGGGGTTAAGGTGAGGAGAGAGGAAAGAGGGAGGAGGGGAGAGGAGAGAGGGGAGAGGGGAGAAGAGAGAGTGAGGAAGAGGATGTGGAAGGGGAAGCGATGTGGAATAAACGCAAAACATAATGTTAGAAAAGAGAGGAAAGAATAGAGAGTAAAAGAAAGGCAGAAAGGGGAGGATAGGAGGGAGGAGGATAGAGGTAGGGGAATGGAAGGATGGATGGATGGAAGGAGGGCGAAAAGAAAGTCATTCAATTGAATAATTAAATGAATAGATATGTAAACTTGCGTAATAGCAAGGGGAAACAAAGAAAGGGGTGGGGAGGAGGGAGAGTGGACAAGAGATAGGAGGAAGAGGAAGGGGGGGGGGGGATGAGGTAGAAGGAGGAATAACCGTACATGGAGCAAGGGGAAAGAGGCATGGGAGGAGGAAGAGGAGGCGGAATAGGAAGAGAGAGGAAGGAGGAGGAGCAGGAGGAGGAGAAAGAAGGGAAAGAAGTAGGAAGGAGGTGAATTGGTGGAAGGGAGAAGAGAAAAAGGAAGCAGTAGCAAGAAGAAGGAGGAGGAAGAAGGACATGGAAGAGGAGGGGTAGGAGGGGTGGGGGAAGAGGGAGGAAGAGAAGAAAGAAGAGGGATGGGGGGAAATACTCTTCCAAACATTGCTGATATTTGAACAAAAAGGACAAG
>NW_028234435.1:8776894-8781894 GCF_977035675.1 Penaeus japonicus
GTGCATTGTTGCTGCGGGGCACTGTTCTGTTAGGATTCGTCCTTCATCCTTCTGTTTAGGGTTTTACAAGGATAGTTCGGTTTCCTTTGAATGTTATCATTAGCATTACTAACTGATAAGTTCATGAAATGAGACATGTTTGTGTCCTATATCCGCTGTGTGTGAATCGGTGACAGACAGAGCATCCTATTATTCGAAACTACTGGTCGCTAGATGCAAGTGACGAAGTGAGAATAATAGCAACAGTTTTAGTTTTAATAAGAAGATAGATAATAATAATGATGATACAGAACTTCCTCACGCGCTTGGCATCCTCTCTTCGTTGTTCACTGAATTGCTTCGCATGTCAAGCGACATTTTCAGCGGCTTTCCTATCTACCGAATCTTGCTCCCAGGGATTTTCTGCAATTGCTTCCATTTTCTGTTCTATAAGGACAAAGAAAATCATTTAACATAAATATGAATATATACAAACATACATATATATTCATTATATATACATACATATATATGTGTATATATAAGTTTGCTAAATGTATGTATATATATGTATATGTATATATATATATATATATATATATGTGTGTGTGTGTGTGTGTGTGTGTGTGTGTGTGTGTGTGTGTGTGTGTGTATGTGTGTGTGTATGTATGAATGTATGTATATATATATATATTTATATATATATACATATACATATAAATATATATATATATATATATATACATATATATGTATGTATGTATATGTATATGTATATATATATGTGTGTGTATATATATGTGTGTATATTTATATATATGTATATATATATATATATATATATATATATATATATATATATATATATATTTATATGCATATGAACGTATACACATGTGTATATGTGTGTACGTGTACATACAGAAATCTCCTCCTTTCTAAATCAATGTGCGTATCATAATCCTCCTGACGAAAGTGGGTCTGGTGCTGACGTCGCCACATTCGTTCCATCTTCCTTTCCAACCTTCTCTTCTTGCCTTCCTTCAGGACAGAATCGTTCCCTAGAGCGAGGCATCCGTGGTCCGTCGCGTCCCTCGAAGCCGGGCCGAAGCATGGACATGTTCACCGACGACCTGTTCGAGAAGCTTGACCCAGCCTACCAGAGGGCCCTGGACGACGGCCTCCCGAACCTCGGTCCCTTCGCGCCTCTCGACTCCAGCTTCGAAGCTGCAGCGAGGGAGCTTCGGACGCCGTACCCTGAATCCTACGGTCCTGCAGGCCCTAGTCAGCCGCGCCAAGCCCACAGCAGCGGTGAAACCTACCGCTCGCAGCTGTCCGATTGCACGGCGCTCTGCAATGATTACCCGTACATCTCCAACCACGGAATGTCAAGCCAGGCCAAGATGCACCTGGCAGGTTGGTAACATTGACGATTGGATTATGGATAATGATGATTATTTGGTAATTAGCAGGTTGCTGATGATAACCAGCAGATTGCTGAGGATAATCATTTGATAATCAGCCGGTTGCTGATGATAATAATTTAATCAGCAGGTTGCTGAGGATAATAATTTGATAATCAACAGGTTGCTGATGATAATCATTTGATAATCAGCAGGTTTCTGATGATAATCATTTAATCAACAGGTTGCTGATTATAATTATTTGATAATCAGCAGGTTGCTGATGATAATCATTTGATAATCAGCAGATTGCTGATGATAATCATTTGATAATCAGCAGATTGCTGATGATAATCATTTGATAATCAGCAGGTTACTGATTACAATCATTTGATAATCAGCAGGTTTCTGATGATAATCATTTAATCAACAGGTTGCTGATGATAATCATTTGATAATCAGCAGATTGCTGATGATAATCATTTGATAATCAGCAGGTTGCTGATGATAATAATTTAATCAACAGGTTGCTGATTACAATCATTTGATAATCAGCAGGTTGCTGATGATAATCAGCAAGTTGCAGATGATAATCATATGATAATCAGCAGGTTGCCGAATATAATAATTTGATTATCAGCAGGTTGCCGATTATAATCATTTAATAATTAGCAGGTTTCTGATGATAATCAGCAGGTTGCTAATGATAATTAGCAGGTTCCTGATGATAATCAGCAGGTTTCTGATGATAATCATTTGATAATCAGCAGGTTGCAGATGATAATTATTTGATAATCAGCAAGTTGCTAATTATAATCATTTGATAATCAGCAGGTTGCTGATGGTAATCAGTAATTGCAGATGATAATCAGCAGGTTTCTGACGATGTTTATTTAATGATTAGAAGGTTGCTGATTATAATAATTTGATAATCAGGAGGTTGCTGATGATTAGTTGATAATCAACAGGTTGCTGACTATAATCATTTGATAATTAGAAGGTTCTAATGATGTTTATTTGATAATTACCAGTTTGTTGATGATGTTTATTTAATAATTAGAAGGTTGTTGATTATAATCATTTGATAATCAGCAGGTTGCTGATGATGTTTAGTTGATAATTAGCAGGTTGCTGATGATAATCAGCAACCTGCTGATTATAATCATTTGATAATTAGCAGGTTGCTGATTATAATCATTTGATAATTAGCAGGTTGCTGATTATAATCATTTGATAATCAGCAGGTTGCTGATTATAATCATTTGATAATCAGCAGGTTGCTGATGATGTTTATTTAATAATTAGAAGGTTGCTGATTATAATCATTTGATAATTATTAGGTTGCTGATTATAATCATTTGATAATCAGCAGGTTGCTGATGATGTTTAGTTGATAATTAGCAGGTTGCTGACTATAATCATTTGATAATTAGCAATTTCTAATGATGTTTATTTAATAATCAGCAGGTTGTTGATGATGTTTATTTAATAATCAGCAGGTTGCTCATTATAATCATTTGATAATCAGCAAGTTCTTGATGATGTTCATTTAATAATCAGCAGGTTGCTGATTATAATCATTTGATAATAAGCAGGTTGTTGATGTTTATTTAATAATCAGCAGGTTGCTGATTATAATCATTTGATAATCAGCAGGTTGCTGATGTTTATTTAATAATCAGCAGGTTGCTGATTATAATCATTTGATAATAAGCAGGTTGTTGATGTTTATTTAATAATCAGCAGGTTGCTGATTATAATCATTTGATAATCAGCAGGTTGCTGATGATTAATTGATAATTAGCAGGTTGCTGATAAACATTAGATAATCAGCAGGTTGCTGATGATGTTTATTTAATAATCAGCAGGTTGCTGATTATAATTATTTGATAATTAGCAGGTTGCTGATGATGTTTATTTAGTAATTAGCAGGTTGCTGATTATAATCATTTGATAATTAGCAGGTTGCTGATTATAATCATTTGATAATCAGCAAGTTGCAGATGATAATCACTTGATAATCAGCAAGTTGCAGATGATAATCATTTGATAATCAGCAGGTTGCTGACGTTTTTTATTTGATAATCATCAGGTTGTGGCGCCAGAGTACAGCTCTGGTCAATTATAACACGGTAATGGTCAGACAAGCACATTTCCAGCTTAAAGTCTGCATTCACCTATGGAGGTTGAAAAAATAACAATGAAGAAACTGGAGAGGTCTATTTTCATAATTTTCACAGTATATACACTTGGATATATTAGAAGTGTGCCAGAACAGAAAATTGTATAAATTCCAATATGCTCACATGAGTGTGAATAGGCGAGAAGACTGGAGCTAAGTGACCGTCCATGCTGAGTGGATCACTTGCGTTGCTTTGATGGCGGGAAATCAAAAGGTATTCACAAATTCACAGGCACACACACCAACAAATAAACAAGCAAATTATCAGACAGTGACTGAAAACGATTGATGTGAAACCACCACCAACATTCTATCACTAGACGAAACCCATTACACATACGACATATACATATTTGTGTGTACGTGTACATACAGAAATCTCCTCCTTTCTTAATCAATGTGCGTATCATAATCCTCCTGACGAAAGTGGGTCTGGTGCTGACGTCGCCACATTCGTTCCATCTTCCTTTCCAACCTTCTCTTCTCGCCTTCCTTCAGGACAGAATCGTTCCCTAGAGCGAGGCATCCGCGGTCCGTCGCGTCCCTCGAAGCCGGGCCGAAGCATGGACATGTTCACCGACGACCTGTTCGAGAAGCTTGACCCAGCCTACCAGAGGGCCCTGGACGACGGCCTCCCGAACCTCGGTCCCTTCGCGCCTCTCGACTCCAGCTTCGAAGCTGCAGCGAGGGAGCTTCGGACGCCGTACCCTGAATCCTACGGTCCTGCAGGCCCTAGTCAGCCGCGCCAAGCCCACAGCAGCGGTGAAACCTACCGCTCGCAGCTGTCCGATTGCACGGCGCTCTGCAATGACTACCCGTACATCTCCAACCACGGAATGTCAAGCCAGGCCAAGATGCACCTGGCAGGTTGGTAACATTGACGATTGGATTATGGATAATGATGATTATTTGGTAATTAGCAGGTTGCTGATATTAACCAGCAGATTGCTGAGGATAATCATTTGATAATCAGCCGGTTGCTGATGATAATAATTTAATCAGCAGGTTGCTGAGGATAATAATTTGATAATCAACAGGTTGCTGATGATAATCATTTGATAATCAGCCGGTTGCTGATGATAATAATTTAATCAGCAGGTTGCTGAGGATAATAATTTGATAATCAACAGGTTGCTGATGATAATCAGCAGGTTGCGGATGATAATTAGCAGGTTGCAGATTATAATCATTTGATAATCAGCAGGTTGCTGATGATAATCATTTGATAATCAGCAGGTTGCTGATGATAATAATTTAATCAACAGGTTGCTGATTACAATCATTTGATAATCAGCAGGTTCCTGATTACAATCATTTGATAATCAGCAGGTTGCAGATGATAATATTTTGATAATCAGCAGGTTGCAGATGATAATATTTTGATAATCAGCAGGTTGTAGATGATAATCAGCAGGTTGCTGATGATAATCAGCAGG
>NW_028234435.1:8789394-8804394 GCF_977035675.1 Penaeus japonicus
TTTTTTTTTTTTTTTGCGTGTGGCCCTTTTCAATTACTGTTTTCCTCCTCCCCCTAGGTATCAGTACAAGATAAACACGCTGAAATGCGAGAAGAGAAAACTGGAGTACAGCTTCGGGGAGAACGCGGACGGGTGGAGGACGGACAACCCAAACTTTTCACTCGCGCCGCGGGATCACTTGGATGAAAATAATTGATATACCTCGTGATAGTTAGTGAAAAGAATGAGAAGAGTGATGTCATTAATGATAGGGAATAAATCGAAATTGCGATCATCAGCAGTGGACGAAACGATCAGTAAGCTGATCGGCTGTGGCATCCAACACAAATTTTGATATTTACGTAATCAGGGTGAATTCAGAGTGTAACTGGCAAGGAAACTTAGGTTGACATATCCCATGAACAAATTATTTATTTGATAACTAGTGTTCGCTACGTAGATCATCTGATTCAGGTTATATCGTCTCACACAAGGCGGAAGGACTGCAGAAGACTGCGAAGTCCCGCTTTACCCTTGATTGTGTGGGGTCTCACTGAGCCACCGAGGACGAAGAGAAGACGTGGCTGATGGGCGCGCTGCCCCTGCTTTTCGGCTGCTACAAATAATCACTCACAAAATATTAACTAATTTTGGAAGATATGTAAAATGCATATAAATGTGTGTGTGTGTATGTATGTATGTGCTTGTATATATATACATATATATACATATATATGTATATATATATATATATATATATATATATATATATATATATATATATATATATATGTATATATATACATATATGTATATATATATATATGTATATATGTATATATGTACACACACACACACACATATATGGTCCCTCTCTTGCTGAAGCAAACCTCTTCAAGGATGGTAAATCATGGACACTTGTTTAAGATCTTTTATTTGTTTTACGTAACGTTTTATTTAAGTTCCATTTATCATATTAGTTATATTTGAGCGTCTTTCACATTATGTATGTGTTTTTGTTTATTTATTTGTATATTGGTATAAAGTTTTAACTCATGGTTTCAAGCTCTCATTTATGTTAATTTTATTTAACTTTGTTTGTGTTTTATTGAGTGTACCATTTGTTAATTGTATACTTCTCAAAATCTTCCTCGGTCCCTGTCATGGCTTGACTGTCCTCGTTTCTCCCTCCTTCGAATCTCCCAGATGCCTCTTGACCAGTCAGTGCCTTTTGAACCTTTTCTATAAGAGCTGCTTTACTGTCACTCTTCTACTTTTTTGTTAAAGTTTGGTCTTACTTTGGTTCATCAGTAAGAATTGCTTGTCTATATCAAATGTTTGTCTCCTAGGAACATTCTTAAACTTACGTAAATTGCTGTCGATAGTTACATTTTCAGTAATTGCAATTTTCCTACATTTCGTTTTTCATATTTTATGCTTCTTTATTAGCTATTACAAACGAATGTGCAAAAATCAGAATTTTTTATGATGAAAGTACTGGTTCCATTTTAGATAATGCAATGTCGAAAAAAAATAATAATCAAATGCTATATTTCTTTTTTCTTTCTGACTTTTGCATATAGACTTTTATTTCTCTCACACAGATACAATCACTAGATGGGTATTAATAGGATGATCTGATGTGGCATCCCACACAAGTTCTAGCGAACAATATGTCTAAGTTTATTCTTATATCTAATGGCCGTGCTCTTAGGAATCCCAGGCAACATATTTTTATATTCCTTTTTTTTAATAATGGGATGATTCAGTGAGCCACTAGCAGGGCCATAAGTTGTGTACATTTCTGCCTTCTCTTAGCATCTTTTTATGGATTTCAGATGTGAATAATGATTTAGATATTCTGTGTAATTAAACCTTATTTATACATGTATTTTTAGTCCATTTCGAGAAGTGATGAGTAAGGAAGTGGCAGTGCAGTCGAAAGGAAAATGGTGAGTCCTGATTTACATTGTGGGCTTCTTTTTATTGTTTTCATTCATGATCCTATGCAAAACTAGTATAATTTCTTAATACCTTTGATTTCTTGAAGTTGCCCAGCACTGATTACAAACTATTTTTATGAGTTCTTTTACTTTCTTTTCAGACATGCTGGATTCAAGACCTCCTTACTGAATCTCCTATTTTTTTTATAAAGAAATACTATTTTTGCACTATTTCATAATCAATAAAATATAGTGATTATTTTCCTTTGCATCTTATTATATCACCGGAGAGGAAGAATATTGTTGCTTACATTCATAGAATTCAGATTTTGGATCACATTTTCGGTTAGCGATGTCGGATGCATAAAGAGAAACCCAACAGTGCCCATGGACGAGGATTCATGATGATGCGAGCGGGAATGGAACGATAGTTTAAGCCTGTTATCCACACCATACAAATGTTAATATAAATATATACGTATATCATATATAGATAGATAAATAGATAGATAGATAGATAAATAGATAGATAGATAGATAGATAGATAAATAGATAGATATATACATATCTATATATACATATATATACATATATACATATATATATACATACATATATATATACATACATATTGTGATGGGTATTGAAAGGGTCCCGTCGCTGGCACCAGAATATGTGATGAGCAGAGAGATTGTTTTAATTGCCCACGCATAATAAATAAAGGGTGATGTGAAACACGGTAGCTCTAAAACAATAATAATATATTATAACTCAAGATGTATAACATTATTTACAATAAGGGGCACGATATATACACACAAGGGGGAAGCTAAGCCTATCGCAAAGCTGACAAGATCTGAGCTATAGTTATATTGAGAACACTAGGAAACACTGACAATGCACAGTACATGAATTAAGTCACTAAGGCATTAGACACAAATCTACCTGGAATCCTTGATGAGGAGGCGAAGAGAAAAGAAGTCCTCTCGACCCGAGGGCTGAACTATTTCTGACTGAATCTAAAATAACCTATTTTAAGGCGAGATGCTGGGTCACTTCGAAGGCAGGGGTGAACTCTTCTCATTGGGCAGAGTGCCGCTCGTCTCGGCTGTGATTGGTCCATGCGGTAATGACCAATTCTGGGTATGCGGTCAGCTCGTCCGAATGTCTAAGGATGATGCATCTCGGGACCTGCGGGAGATTATTAAGAGGGAGTCACTAAAGTCACATAATTATGGAGATTTAGGTTTTATGTTATAATTCCTTTCATATAAATTCTGTAACTGTTCATGTACAATTAAGACCTTGTTACATATATATACATATATATATAAATACATATAAATATATACATATAAATATATACATATGAATATATACATACATATAAATATATATATATAAATATATATACATATATATATATATATATATATTATATATATATATTATTATATATATATATATATATATATATTAGTTCAGAGATATTTGCCGAAATCCCTTCGCACGAGCTATATGCATATATATATATATATATATATATATATATATATAGTTATAGAGAGATTTGCGAAGACTTTCGCCCGAATATATGCACGATGCGCCCCGGATTATATAATATATATATATATATATATATATATATATATATATATATGTAAATGTATATATATAAATATATATATATATATATATTCGGGGCCTTTTCCGATATTTATACGTATATATATATATATATATGTCACACATATATATAGATCTCCAAAGTGTGTGTTGTGTGTCCGAGATTTTTACGTTTTCCTGACAATATATTTTGTATGTCAAACATATCTGATAGATCTCCAAAGTGTGTTGTGTAATGTGTATATATGTATATATAATTGCATATATTATATAATATCTATATATATATAAAATATATATATATTATATATATACATATATATACATATATATATACCTCTGACTATATTAAGGTCTCTGTTAGCAGAGACCTTGACCTCTACCCCTGCATTCTTCTTCAGTCCTCGGAGCTTCTCAGCCTGTTTGTCAATTCCTGCTTGAACTAGCAGCATCTTTTCCTTCAGGTGTGGATCTTCTTTGGACTGCCACCACAGCTTTCACCTAGGAAGTACAGGCTTTTTTTGCAGAGCTTTGGTGTTTGGACTGTGGTGGTTTTTTTCTTTTTTTCTAGATTACCATTTCTCTGCTCTTCATCGGGAAGTCCCTGCTGACTTCGCTCCTTACTTTATTAGTAATGATACTCTATATTTGGTTTATGCACTGTTTTCATGTTATTTCTCTCTCTTAATAGTGGGAAAAAGGAATACTAGTACACAGGGTTTCTTTTTTTAATGAGTAGATTCACAGTATAATACGTGTATATGTTCATACATAAAGCAGATATATTGTATATATCGAAGCAACGACTATATGGATACACTATTAATCTTTTCGCACACTCTTCACGGACATCGGACAGGTCATCGCATCTGACCTAGTTCTCGGCATGGCGATCGCGTG
The DNA here is from genome assembly GCF_977035675.1 of Penaeus japonicus. Taxonomy (NCBI): domain Eukaryota; kingdom Metazoa; phylum Arthropoda; class Malacostraca; order Decapoda; family Penaeidae; genus Penaeus; species Penaeus japonicus. The sequence goes on from NW_028234435.1 coordinate 8,793,844, forward strand.
ATTGACAGACACAAGTGATCACGTGGTTGTGTGGACTTGCCTTCATGCACGCACAAACATCCATACGGATATTTAAAATGGTACTTTAGGATATATTATGTAGCTGTTGCATTGGGGATTGAAAGCTCTTAATACCACCGGCTATAGAGACGATAGTCTGGCTAGTCGCTTGCTCCCCCAGAGGAGATAAATCAACAATATAAACATTCTGAGTGAGGAAAGTGAAGATAACAAACTAACATCACGTATACTGTGAAATCTCAGTCGGGAAGTTCACCGAATTTATCGAGCCTCTGCTCTAGGTTTACTTGATCCTAAGAGAAATTTAAATAGCTGAAGTATCCTTTCGCTTAACTAATGGCTCTGTAACGTGCTGAGTCGCGCTGGGGTTGGATGGGTCTACGTCAAATAATTCTGCAAAATATTCTTAATATGGCTGATCTCGATAAAGTGATGTCACTGGGCTATTCTTCTGGTCTAGCAACACTAAATTCTTAATCCTATTATGCACTTGGTCCACACGACTTGCTGAGTTGGATGACGCTTGTTTTAACATATGGAAGTTGTCTAGACCACTGAAGGTTGTTCCGTTCATGCGTTTGATTTATGAAAGTGACCATGACTTGCAGTTCTACAATGAGTCCTACCACTAAGTGTAATCAAACAAGACTGATAAGGGATCTTGGGTCAGGATCTGGCATTATCTCGGACTTCAGTACCGTCAGTCTCAATCTGTTGATCAGAATTTAAAATTCATATAGAAAACTTCAGAGATAAGAGCAAGAGGAAAGTGCATATTAATTGAATATGAGTTATTAACTCATTATTTTTCCTTCATGCAAATTTGTGTAATATCGCTCTGGATATGTATGACCCCTGGTCACCCGATGGGTAACATTTAAATCTTGCACACTGTTATTAAATAGACTGATCGACGGACGAATTTGTATTCTGGAGATTCTATGTTAGACTGTACAACCTCATCATCATTGCTGCTTGAGGAAGCTCCACATCACTCACTTCATACACACTCGTTTTAGTATCAAATTGCACAGACAAAGGGTTGGGGTCCTTACCAATTACATCAAGATAATTTGTTTACATAGTGTTTTCATTAACCCATTGAAGACGGGTGTTATGACATACATGACGCAGGAGGTTTTGGCCTGACGGAAGGTGTCGTAACGTAAATGATGTTCGGGGATTTTGGATATCTGTTTCTTTATTGTACTATGAGTAATAAGTGAGTGATAACGACAATTGGAATCGTAATTATTATAATTGCCGTAAAATTTAGAAAAATGGAAGAAGTTCGTGAAATGGTCTGCCAATGTGTGCATATGGTTCGACGAATCGGCAATAGTTCCCAGTGAGTCTTAAAAAAAGGTCGTTTTGAGGGATGCCTGAAGACCGACATTAGTGAGCCGTTTAAGGATATAGTTGAGTCCTTGTAAGTGTTTTTAGAAGTTGCAATGGTAAACGGTGACACCATTTAGGAATAAACTGACTCAATTGCCTAGGAGTCCTGCCCACACCCTTATCATCATACTGAAATATGGCTGGTGCCCCTGATATATCAAAAGGCATAATAACCATTATGCATTGAAAAGGCTGTCTTCTCTATGCTACCCTCATCCAAAGGAATTTTGGAGATTTTTTTTGTCGAGAAAACAGTTGCTGAACTGTATTCATACAAAATTTCCTCTATGCTTTGTAGAGAGAAATAGTCAAACTTGCTCTGATGGTTCAGAGCGATAGTCGACGCACAACCGTGGTTTACCATCCTTATGCTTACTTACTCTTGCCCCCGCAAGAGGAACTGCCTTGTTCTGGTATGGGGGCTTGAGCTCCTTCCCCAGACAAGCCTATTCTGGATCTTTTCTTCCCACTGAGGTAGATTCTTCAAGAATGAATGACCAAATGGTTCTCGAAGGTGGGGCCTGATCTCGATTCGGTCAGCTCATTCAGCTGGGCTCGCTTTTAAGCTAGGCTAGGGTCAAGCAGCCCCATCTTGCAGGCAATTGCATGGTCTTGCGAGTGTCATCAATGCAAGGCGGGGGTTGCATATATCCCCCCAGTGGCTTCTGAGCATAGCCTCAGTGCACAGTTTCCCTTTGTTGGATTCTATGGCGGGTGGGGGCGTGGGAGGATGAATTAAACCGCTATTTACATCGCAACTTTCTATCTTAAGAACTGACTGATGCACCCGCTGACGACCCCAGCACGAAATTGACCAAGGCTGTCACCTTGAAGCCTTTCAAGGTACTCGTTGACAAAAGTAAGATGGGTAAGGCTCTGGTGTTGGTTGAGATAAAACCTGTCCAAGAACCATCGGTTGGCCCCTCCAAACCAGCCCCTGGTTCAGAAAAGTCTCTGGCCTCGGTTCATTATTTAACATATCCTCTATTCTTTTTTTTAGACAGTAGCTGTTTAGGATATTCATTTGTGACTTTTTCGAATTCAGTTTTGAACAGATTTAGTTTTGTATAGTCTGATATTGGCAGGACATTATGGATATTCTTTTGTTATTGTTTTACCCATTATTTTCTTTATAAAGTTTATAATGACTTTTATCTTCAGTTATTTTTCTAGCTTCTGTTGTTAATCTTTTGTAATTTGTATTTTTCTCCACAAGTTAAAGGATCCGTTCCTTTTTTTATTTCGGTACAAATAAAATAAAAAAATCCCATGTCTTCTTAATTACTTTTTTTATTCTCATCTACAATGTTTAGTTTTGATTTTTATTTTTCCCAGCCGTTTTCGTTTAAAAACCATCTATTTTTTGTTGTATATATACAGTTTCCAATCTTCTTATATATCATGAGGATAGGTAAATGATCACTACCTAAGTTGGGTCCTGTTTCTATTAATAGGTGGCTTAGTTGAGGTGATCCCATTGCTAGATCTAATGTTGATTCTTTGTTTGATCTAGGATCTATTCTAGGAGTTTGTACAGGTGGGGTTAATTTTTTTTTTTTTTTTTTTTTTTGGGGGGGGGAGTAAGATCCTCTAGGTTTTTGCCTGTTTTGTTAATAAGTTTAGGATTGAACTTGGGGTCCCAGACAGGGTGATGAGCATTAAATTCACCTATCAATATTTATGGTTCATCTTGTTCTTCATAATATTCCAGGACATTTTGTATTCTCTTGCGTACCCTCATGACACAATTTTTATACAGCTGTGTATAAAAAATGGACTATTCGTCCTATTACAAATACTAGCAGCAAGATGATCAACTTGTTGAAATTTGCTGGCTTTGCATTACAACAGTGTGACCCCTTCAGTCAGCTGTTTCCCTCGAATGAGAGCAACTGTTCCCAGCTGGAACAAATCAGAGTCTGGCAACAACAACATGGTTGGGGGGTATGTTCTCTTTTGTATCTAACTACAGCATCACATCTAGATGATGTTCACTTCTGCCGATGTTTTGTCCCACCTGCCACGCTCTCTGGCCCCATTTTAGGTAATTGACCTACTGTAGTAGTTGGGGTATTACTCGTTGGGGTATTACTACCTTCAGGTTTGTTTTGCAGGGAAGCATTGTCGTTTGGTTTCCTTATCGAAATATGATTATGATTGCTTGGTGGGGCAGTAATGTAGTTTGGTTTCCTTCTCGAAACAGAACTGTTGTGTGGATAAGGGGGTTGCGCCGCTTTCTGCTCTTCATTATTGTGACCGTTGGTTCCTAGGAACTGTGCCAAGTTCAGTGCCATTATCGATGACTACACCAGTTTGTTCTAGCTATTTTGCTCCAAACATTGCCTGTAGTCCCCCTGAAAATTTCAGTTGTTCTGGGCCAAATGATTGAAAACTGCATGTTGAATGTCTGATCTCCCATTTCACAGGGTAATTCAATGATTCCTTGTGCTTTTACAGCCCTGCCATTTATGCCGCAAAGCCTGACAGATGTTGGACGATGTGGTAACAGTCGACGGCACCACCTTGTACATGTAACTCTTCGTAGAGAGGGCGATGTAATTCGTTTGGGACTGCTCCACAGTCCACTATTATCTAACTCTGAGGCCCTCCCTGACAGCCCTCCTTCCGCACTATTTCACTGGTGAAGGTATAGCCTGATTTTCTTCGTTTTTTAATGGTCCCCTTTGTGAAACACACAAACAGCCTTGCCACACACAAAGCAGATGACCTGCGTATTACAGACGATCTCTTCTTGCTGCAGCACCCTTTCACCTCGAGCTTGGCTTGTCTTCCTCCGTCGAAGCCGCGTCCTTGCACAGTGCCACGTTCTTGTAATACCTTGTCAGAGTGTGAAGACATGGGAAGTGGGCGTGTCTGACCATGTCCTCGTGGTCTTCCAAGACTTGACTTGTACCCTGACTTCTTGCAGGATTCTCCAGTTCCGAGCCGTTTAGTACCTGGCAATCTGCACTGTCATGTCGACCAGTGTTGTAGTATTCTCAGTGCCCTATATGAGCAAACAGCAAGTGGATGTTTGCACCCTTATTCTTTTTGGGACGTGAGATGAAGGGTTTGCCTGAAGCGGTCGTCCTCGGTTGGGTGTCCTGTTACCCAGTCTAATACAGTGGCGAGTAATTCAATCAGTTCTGGAAACTTGTCTACTGCTTCTTCGTCCCAAGCCGAGTCATCTTTGCAATGCCACTTTATATTACCGTCTGCTGGAGCCACATGCAATTCCGTGATCTTGTGCCAGGAGGTTATTTGGTCTTGGGGAAATACTTTGATTATCTCATTCCACACTGCTAGAGAGCACAGGATGGAGCAAACCCTTTCCATGTCTGGGTTCTCAGATGAAGGAGCTGTTGTAACCCTTCAGCACAAACAGCCCTTTTTGGGAGCATGCCCTTGAGCGCATACATGAACATTTTCTATGATGTCTGTGTGGTCGAGAGAAAAAAACGACCTTATCTCTGTCTCACGTGATTCTTTGGCAGTTGTTTTCTTCCAATACCTACTTCTCCGAACGCTCCAGGGTCGTACCATCACCCGACGCCTTTATTGGTGTTATCTTCTACTGCGCGTCCATCCAGTCATGGGGAATTACTGACTGGGCGGGTGGTGATGATGCTCTCAGAAGTCGTGGTAGGCTTCAGGGCAACGGAAGGAACATATAGTTGTTCTTCCGTGTTGTCTCCGTGGTCACCTCTTGGCTGATCTGCTGCTTCGATCTTGGGGCTGACGCTTCTTTTCCATCGTCGTCTGTTGGTCCTCTCCATCGGTGTTCTTCAGGGAAGCTTGCCTTCGATATTCGTTGAGTTGTCGTTTTAGGTCAGCAGTCATCATGTACCTTTTTCGCGATCTTCCCGTGGGTGTTGTTACCCTCAAGGACAGTGGGGGCGGCGAAAATAGTGACTTTGTGGTGAAAAGTCTACGGAAACCAAGTGAAGATTTGAGATATGTCTGTAATATCAGCATTAACTTTTATATTTCTCGTAGATGAAACATACACACAGGGCTATTGAAACATTTTTTTTTTACCTAAAATTATTAGGAATATAATTTTCATCATAAACACAAGCATACACACACAAACACATTGCCCTCTGTGTAATATCACCCAAAAGAGCAGATTTTAGCAGCATTAGTCTTTATAATATTGTGAACATTGTTGTACATCGTTTTATACTCTGGATGTATTAAAGGACTTCATGTAAATGCTACAAATAATGCAATAGATTAATTGCAGTTATAGTATTGGTACATCATGTGCAGCAACATACAGAACTATATAGTTGTTACATGAAAAATTAATGGCCATTATGAAATTTGGCATTATATTTCGATAATTGAATTAATCGAAAATAAAAGTTATTTGTATGTTCATACTTGATCTAATGGATGTTGTTAACCATTTACATTCAAATACCGAATAGCAGATTTCATATCGTTAACTCGACTTTTGATCACAAAATCGCAATTTCCGACCAGTGTTCGCAGGTTTGTTCATCGTCGTCAGAAACAACTATAGTGACTGGCTCAGTCTCGCCCAGTCATCCGTATCGTCACTCTAACGGGAGGCAACGACAACCAAAATTAAGAGGAACAACGGACGGAATCGGTACTGTTAGAAAAGAAGAGAAACAAAAACAACTAAATGAAAATTTTCAGCCCATTCAGATAGTCAAGCTCATTCGCGGTTTGAGTCTGTCTGTCAGTTGTTGTTTCGTGCTAATTCACATGAAATACAATAAATAACTCACACCAACCTCATAGTTTTTATATAGCAAGAAAAGTGGATATCAATCAGTCAAAATTTGGTTTGTAAATTCCCCACACATTATAGTAATTTCTTTTTCTATCAACCAAAAAATAATGTACTTGTGTAAATCAGATTAATTTATACATATGTATTTGTGCTGGGTATTGCGTAACTAATATGTAATCTATACCGTGTAGGGCATTTTACAAAGGATAAACACAAAGGATGAGAAATGTGAGAGTATCCACACATGGCCATTCCCGTACGAAATGAAGTGGGAAAGCTCACGCGCTCACTCGGAAACCAATGTGAAATCTCGCAGGAATTCACTCATACGCCAGAGTCACTCATTCTCTTGTTGGTTCTCGGTTCTCCCATATGGTTCGCTATTCTCTATGCTCACGCTCATTGGCAACTCGTTCGCTCGTGATCTTATGGAGAATTTTACTTCAATTTCTCACAATTATGGAAATAAAAGATCGAATTTGCAGTGAATTATTTCAATATTTCAATGGTAAATATGAATGAGTCTAAAGTTTTCAACCTCCCCTCCCCTTATCCTTTCCCTCGTCCTCTTCCTCTCGCATTCCTTCTTATTCGCCCTCTCCCTCGTTCTTTCGTCTTACACTTCCGTCAACTTCTACGCTCTTCTATTCCTTCTTCTTTTTAGTTCTACCTTCTATCTTGCTCTTCTATCCCGCCTCTATCCTTTCCCTATCTGCTGCGATTTCTTTTTGTTTCACTGTGTTTTAAATTGTTTTACATTTTCTTCTAATGATTTCTTTATAACTATTAAACATTTCAATTTTGTGTTTACTACCAAATTAACATGGTACTTTTATGATTCTGCAGCAGCTTAATTTACGTATTTTTTTATTGTTAATACTTTTAATATACGGGTTCACATGACTTTTTAGCTATATTGATAGCAACCCCATTTTGTGTTTATTGTATTTTATTTAGATGTTTTCTATTTATTGTTTTATTTAATTTTACCGCTACGCCTTCGTCCGCGTGAGGTCATGTAACCCCGTGTTTTCACAAAATAAACGAAGTGGATTTTCTGACTGCTTACCTACCCTATGGATTGCGTTTGGATTTACACCAGGAGATATTAAAACAAGGTTGTACTGCCCCCTTTACTTGCCTAGGTGTATTCATGCTGGACGTGATTTTTTATGTTTACATTTTATGTTAACCTTTGTGCCGCTTTTACTTTAACCTTTTCTCTTTTTACTTCATCTTTTACCTCCGCTTATACTTCTACTACTTTTATTTTCTTTTTACGTGTTTTAGCATAGCTGTTAGTTTTACTTTCATTTTTGCAAGTCCTGCACATTTGTTGAGTTTAGGTTTTATTTGTATTTTATAATTTATTTCTATGCCACCTCCATACTATTCACGCTCCTGGTAGACCTACATTTCCGGGGATTAGGCAGAAGGTCTAGAACCCCCACGACCATGAGGTCGTGGGGGTTCTAGGCCTTCTGCCTGGTTCCCTCAGCCCCTTTTGCGAGGAACGAACGGGGGCCCCGCCTTTCTTGTCCCCTGAGCCCGAAGTCTCCTGCTTCACGGGTGACCTCAGTCACATAACCTTAACAGAGGAAGATACTTGCATAAGAAGCAATGTCGTGAAATTCACCTTACCCACTGGAAGACACGTAGTAAGTAGCAACATACACACGATCACTCCCAGGAGCGAAGATCGTCCTTCGGATGATACCGTTCTGAATTATGAAAATTCAGAAACGAGTCGCTAAAGCGCCGGAAACTGAGAATTCGCCACCATATGCTACGGGGCGAATGATAGAATCGAAATGCACACCAAGTCTCAGTCGTCAGAGAGAGATTGATATTGTGAGTTCCATAAAGGACACATGAAAAAAAACAAGTATATAGATTCGTCTAGCACACAGCTTTTGGTTCCATAGACTGGTATAGTGTTTCCCCTACCCGCTTGCCATTTTTTTTTTTTTTTTTTTTTTTGTGGCGAGTCACCGCTCGTGATTTTACCACTTGCATATCCTATACTGATGTCCTTATATCTTGATAGCTACTGCTATCTGTTGTTATAAGTATCGATATGTCTTTTTATCTCTGCATCGTTTTCGTTTTATCTCTCTCTTCGTAGTGGGAAGAAGAAATACTAGTTCACTGGGTCTCCTTCTCTTCTCCTTCGCAGTATAACACGTATGTATGTTCACACATAAAGCAGACATAACATATATATCGAAGCAACGAATAAATCCATACACTCACATACTATTAATCTTTTCGCACACTACTCTTCACGGACCGAGCTCTCTGGACCGACACCTGCCCCAAGGTGTGATTTGCATACGTCGGTCCTCGTGTAAACAAAAATCCATACAGAAATTTCGACTGTTACTTTGGGATATATTATGTAGTTGCTGCATTGGTGACTGAGGGATCTTTGTGCCCCCAGCTTTGGGGACGATAGTCTGGCAGGAATGAGGAAAGCCAAAGGAGGTGAATTTTCATAGTAAGGAGTCATACCATACTCTACCAAGCGCAATTAAGATTTTCAGTGATATGAGAAAGATCTTACAATAATCACGAAAAATAAACCACAAATGAGTTACAAAAGCAAGATCATCAATTAAATGAGCTTAGCGCATCCTTCAGTATGCGCGAGAGCATACCATCTGGCGCATTAGCTTTCTTGGCTTTTCAAACCCTTTTCAGCTGTTGTAGAACAAATGGACATTTTAGGCATTGGAGTTGAAAGACAAATTATAGGAGTTGGAGGAAAACGGGGTACCCAGAAGATTAGCTTTGTTGGCAGGATTGGCAGCTACTGTTCCATCAGCACAGTACAGAGGAGGAGAGGAGGAGTGACTAAAGTAATAAGAGATATTCTTGGGCAAGGCCTACACAGAACCCTCAAATATTGAAGAAGAGAGCTCACCGCACACGTTAGACCTTTACGAACGAGGCGGAGACTTTTTATTTCTTGCAGAAATAAATCAAGAATGGGTTTCCTCCTTTCCAGCGATGATAATCTCCGCGACACGATCAGCACACACAGATGTATCATTGGAAGAAAGGCTAAAGTATAGAATAGAATTCCTTAAGGTAGGACCAGTCGGCTGAACGACGCTGCCAGAGACGACGAGGGGTCTCTTGAAGGTGGGAGTGAAGTGAGTTAGAGCAGGTCACAGTGATCAGATAAGGATTAGAAGACCCGAAAGGAGATCGTCGAAAACTGAATATGTGTACGCGGTATCATCATCGAGATCAGGAATAACTGAATGCAACCGGTCTTTTCTAAAAGGACAGCTTCAGTTTGTAATTGTTGGAAACATTTTCAAACAGAAGAAATAACAATGATTGAGAACATTAGGAGCGATAGATAGATGGACAGAGAAAAAGACATCACGTATCACGTATACAAACACACACAAACCTCCCAAAAAAGCACCAAATTAGCAGAAAAGAAGCAAGGAATTTAATGCAGGAAGACAAGGCCACCTTTAGCAAAAGAACATGATTCGGAACCTCAAGATGGGAGAGACGAGTAACTCGAGTGGGAGAGAGGAGATAAGATTTAGTTGTTGATAGAAATTTGGGTTCCAGTGAGAAGCGGAAGATTGGGAGAGGATGAGACAGTGTTCAGTGAAGGGAAATTCGAAGATAAAACTCTGGTATTGTAAATTTACAGATATTATGAATGGAAGTGTTAACCCCACAAGCAGGGTCCATCCACCCTCCAAATATATATATATATATGTATATATATATATATATAGTATGGATATAATATATATTAGGAGGTATATATTATATATATAGTAGGTATTGTATGTGCGTGTGTGTGTGTGTGTGTGTGTGTTTATGTGTGTGTGTGTATATATGTATGTATATATAAATATATATATATATATATTATATTGATATATATATTGATATACTATATATATTTATATATGTTGGTGTGTGTGTGTGTGTGTAGTGTGTATAGCAGCCAAACACACACACAGCACATCACCCACGGCAGCACGACACACACACTCACACACATATATATATATATAAGTAGTAGTTATATAGTTTTAAAATTAGTATATATATATATATATATATATAGTATATATTATAGGTATACATACATTAGTGAATATATATACATATCAATATAATAGATATATATATATTTATGGAATAGATATAGTATATACCAATATATATATCATATAATATCCATATATAAACATATAATACACCGTATATATACATGATATATACTATATATATACACATGGAATAGTACACATAGTATGATTACATATATATAGTAGCCATCACATATATATAAGATATAGTAATAAATCTAGTATAGTATATATATATAG
>NW_028234435.1:8811894-8816894 GCF_977035675.1 Penaeus japonicus
GATTGCCGTGTTTATCCGACCGCTCAAACATTACAACATTCGATATGTTTAAAGGAGTAATTTCGGTTTACCTTTAGTGGATGGTAGATGTTGCGGATGAGAAGGCGAGGAACTGTTGATCTCCGTTGGATGAGTCAACCTGAACAAGATAATTTCTCTTCACTGCATTTTGTATGATCCGGGACATTGTAACAAAATCAGTAATAGTTCATTTTCACTGGAATGGTCTTGAGGGAATTGGAAAACACAAGATAGCACTGTCTACAGTCTTCGCTTCGGAAAAGTTTCAGGAGTAATGTGACAAAGGAATTTTCAGATTTACTGGTACATGGCTGCAAATGCATAACCATTTCGAAGGTTTTCGAACACCAAGCAAGTTCGAGCAAGGCCAGGTAGGGCCACCGCTTAAAACTTGTATTAGTCTATGCGTTTTTTGTGTATTCTATGTTACAGCCATTAGCTATATGCGTCCCCGCTCGGCCGTATTGGTAAAATTAACCTTCAAATATTTTAATGGACTGGATTTTATATCGTTCGAATCACTTGCTAGTTTTTTTTAAGCATACAATGATCCAATTAGCCGATATACCACACTGGGATTGCCGCACCAATAAAAAGGTGAAAATATCAGCTATCCAGAAAAAGTGAAGCAAGAGTCAATTAATGACTCGCAGATCACTTCGTGCCACAGACCGTTAAATACGTCAATAACATGCGGAGTAATGAAGATTCTGCTTCCACCTATAGCAACTTCCTTTAGCAATATAGATTTAGCCCTCCACTGGCCTTGCGGCAGCACCAGTGACGTTCTGTCGGTAGTTCAACTGCCAGAAAGGGTCGTAGCACTGCCCGCTTGTTTGGGTCTTATCGCCCGGGCATCGTTCATAAAGTATAATTTTGAATATCATGAATCAGTGCCTGCACCTCATGGCAACCCTCTTCCCACTTGTGCTTTCGATGCCTCCTTCCCTCGTCGATCCGCCATTATCGGGCTCCTTACACGATTATGTACGTAACAATTGAGATACTTCAATAAGTTTCCTCAACTATATGCAATGAATTCTTTAGAACTAACCGAGGAATTCCAAGCAAAATCGGAATTCATGAAGATTAGGGATTCATAGCGAATTAGGGATTCAATAGCAAAGTAGGAATTCGTGGCAAAGTAGGAATTCGTGGCAAAGTAGGAATTCGTGGCAAAGTAGGAATTCGTGGCAAAGTAGGCGTTCACGACTACTCAGGCACGCTTCCAGCCCGAGGCTTTTGGCCCGAATTTGTAGACCAATTTGTGTCGAGATCTTATCAGGGTCTGGATCCGGTAGTGGTACCTGCGGGTGGAAAGAAGATAGAAAGTGGGAAAATGTCCTGCACCAGCTTAGATTATTTCTTTGGTGTGTACTCTTTGTATATACGATTAAGGTTTGTGTGTACAGTAAATCTGCTTTTTAATAATTCATTTGATTACCATCATCATTATCTATCTACGTCTACATTTTCACAGGCATACTATAAATATTCCAGGAGAAAAAAGGTATATGAATGTATGTATACATATATATGAATATATATATATATATATATATATATATATATATGTATGTGTGTGTGTGAGTGCGTGCATGCGTGCGTCGGTGCGTGCATGTGTGAGTGTGTGTGTGTGTGTGTATGTGTGTGTGTGTGTATGCGTGTATGTGTGTGTATATATATATACATATATATATACCTATATATATGTGAGTGTATATATGTGTATATATGCATATATATATATATATATATATATATATATATATATATATATATATATATATACTTATGTATGCACACGCACACATACACTTCCATTCGCATGCACGTGCGGCGAAACAGAGGCGCGATAAGAAAGGAACAATAAGCTGTGACGTCACAGGTCGCCCTCGACTCCTCGTCCGGCGGTGAAATCGCCTTCACCGCCGACGAGGAGTCAGAATCCAACTCGAAGCGTCGAGTCTTACCACGCCCCTCCTATTGCGGCTCTGCTTCATTTAATCTCTGTATACAAGTCTGCATCTTGTGCACACACACAAATACAATTGTATTATTACACATATCCATGTAGATAGATAATGTTAAGAAATGTAGTGTTACATATAGTGTTACATAAAGCGTTCAGAAAAGAGCAAGTGAGCTAAAAAACAAAAGAAGGCGCTACCTCAAGGCTCGGCTTAACTTCTCGTAATTCATGCTGGTGTTCTTCTTGAGCAAACCCCATCGCGCGGCCACCTCCTCCGGCTGGACGAGTCGGAAGCTGCCCTCAACGGGGTCCTCCCACTTGAGGAGGGCCGGGTTCGACTCGGGATCCAGGAGGAGGTCCCTCAGGAACTCCCATACCATCCCGGTATTCTTGCGCGACGTCCTTGGCTCTGTGGAGAGGGGGAGGTTTGTTATGCTTTTTTTTCTCTTTTTTTTTTCTTTTTTTTAACACGTCGACTTTCTAGCATATATTTTGATGGCAGGATTAATGGTTTTAAGAATGGATAATAATGATAATAATTATAAGAATAATGATAATAACATTTGACAACGATTTTAACAATAGCGATAGTGGTAATGGTAATAATGATTTTGATAATGATTGTGATAATTATGTTGATAACACTAAGTGGTAATGATGGATGAGAAATGATTAGAACTATAGCAATATTCATTGCAATAACAACAATTGTAATCACGATGAGAGTACGAATGGTTAGCTTAATGACAGTAATGATGCTGATAATGATGATAACAAGTGTGATGATAATAATGACGATGATTACGACAGTAACGATAATGATAATATTGATGATAATAATGATATGATTATTAATAATAAATTGTAATAATAATATCATTGGTAAGTGATAGCGATAATTACAACAAAAATTGTCACAATGGCAGTAATGGTAATGATAATAACAATGAAGGTAAAGATAATGATGGCAATACTAATGGAACAGCGACAATAATGGTAATGATAATGATAACAATAATAGTGATATTAACAGAGTTGATAAAATGATAATAATGATGATGTTGATAATAAGAATGATAATGATGTTGATAATAGGAATGATAATGATGATGATAACAATAATAATGATAGTGATAATGATAGTATCAATAACAATAATGATGATAATAATAAATGCAACAGTAATTAATAGTAGTCAGTCTTATTATAATTACAAGAATGATAATAACAACAATGATAAAATGATGATAATAATGATAACAATGGTATTCATAATAATGCCAATAAGAACAATAATTATATTGATAATGATGACAACAATAACAATAATCACGGAAATACTAAAATTAGTATAAAAGTCATAGTGATAACAGTGATGATAAACCATTATCAATGGTTTATCAATGATAGTAATAAGAATAATGACGATGATAATGATTAATATCATCATTACTATGATGATATTGATGATAATGATGATAATAACGATAATGAGGATAATAATGATAATGACAATAAACATGATAAGAATGATAAGAATGATGATAATCACACTTATAATGATGATGGTGATAATAATAATAAGAAGCAATAACAATGATGATATTAACGATAGTAATAACAATAATAATGCTAATGATAACAATAAATACGATAATAATAATCACTATACCAGTACAAAGGAAAGCGTAGGTAAAACGTTCAATATCTTCCAGAGAGCCACGTGCAAATATCGCTCAACAGGAAGCCTCGGCTGACCTACTTGGTTTGCGTCGAGAAGCCGAGGTCTTCGCAGAACCCGAGGCCAGTGTCTCCCTTTGGTCGTTCCGCGCTCCTGGAAGCCGAAACAAAGGTGGAATAAATGGAAGTTATTTCCCTTGATGGAGGTAGGCAATGTGGATGCCAATGCTCTTCATATTCAGAAAATGAAGATATTAACTGTATGGATCATCTGACTAGAAAATCAATTAAGTTCACCGTTGACGCGTTTGCCCTTTCTCTCTCCGCCCACAGACAGATTGGCAGACGGTGAAGACCGAGGCAGCTTCTCCAAAACATTCAGCGAGGCGGCGTGCGGGGAGTGACCACGGGGGGGGGGGGGGGGGGGGGGAGAGGGTTGGGGTTGGGTGGGGGGGGGGGGTAGGGGGGGGGGGGGGGGGGGGGGGGGGGGGGGGGGGGGATTTGGGGGGGGGGGGGTGTGAGGGGGTGGGGTGGGGGGTTGACGCAGACGCTGGCGTTGAGTGGTCTCGGGGGAACAGGGAGATTCCCTCCTCCTCCCTCTCTCCCCCTCCCCCTCCTCTGAGTGGAGGGGAGTGAGTGGTGAAGCAAGGAACTGTCAGTAGGGTCGTAAGTGTTTTTGGAAATATGAGGAAGCAATGAGCTCAGAGTAGGGTCGTAAGTGTTGTTGGAAGTTTGAGGAAGCAAGGAACTGTCAGTAGGGTCGTAACTATTTTTGGATGTATGAGGAAGCAAGGAACTATCAGTAGGGTCGTAAGTGCTGTTGGAAGAATGAGGAAGTAATGAGCTGTGAGCAGGGTCGTAAGTGCTGTTGGAAGTATGAGGAAGCAAACAACTGTCAGTAGGGTCGTAAATGCTTTTGGGAGTATGAGGAAGCAAGGCATTGTCAGTAAGGTCGTAAGTGTTGTTGGAAGTATGAGGAAGCAAGGAATTGTCAGGAGGGTCGTAAGTGCTGTTGGAAGAATGAGGAAGCAATGAGCTGTGAGTAGGGTCGTAAGTGCTTCTTGAAGTATGGGGGAGAAAGGAAATGCGAGAAGGGTCGTGAGCACTTGTGAAAGTATGAGGAGGCAAGGAATTGTCACTAGATGTGTAAGTACGAGGAGGCAAGGGATCGTGAGTAGATGAGAGATCCTGCGTAGACAGTAGTCCGAAGGGAATCACTTTGCCCACCGCCGTCGGAATGTCGCACTTGACGCTGATCAGCCGCGCTACTTTTTCTTCTTCTTTCTTGTTTTTTCTTTTTTTTTTCTTGTGTGTTAATAAGATTTTT
>NW_028234435.1:8854394-8861894 GCF_977035675.1 Penaeus japonicus
AGGATAGAAAATGTAAGTGGGACTCTTAACTACATGAGTGCATTGATGTATATGTGGTGTTATGTTGAATGAATGAGGTTGCCAATCAGTAATTTCACAGCGGCATTTGTGGGTGTGTTTGTGTGTGTTTACAGATAATGATAAAATTAATGGCATTACAGGATATCTTTTCACTGAATAGTACCTTATCCATTGATCATACTACCTCTTACAAATGCATCAGTCTTTCATGCTTGTCAGGAGTACCAACTTTCTACAAATAGAGGTCCAACAAAGAAATCTGTCTTCTGTATGGGAGTAAAGTTGAATATTGTCCAAAAGCTGAATAGGAATTTTGGGCTTTCAATTCAACTAAACTGAAGAAGAGCCCAGTCTTAAGAGTTTATTAGTTCAAGAAATAAAACCTCTCTCTACTGGCTAGGGTGCTGCAAAACATGTGCATTTGCCCTGAGATCTTAGCCCCTCTAGTTTTCTTGCAGAGAAGAAACCTTTGTAAATAGTGAGAAGAAAAATAAGGATTTTGCTCACTAAGAAATATAGAGATTAAACATTAGGAAAATGGATCACTGTTTTATGATTTAATGAAAGTACTTGATGTAACTAATGTGACCAGAGCCCAGATACCCAGGCAATTTCTGTGACATACAGCCCATACAGCACAAATAATCATATAATTTGTTTTGAAATATGCTTATATTTAAGAGTAGTTTTTTTATTTTTATTTTTATTTTTTTTTTAGTGTCTTTAACCTAAATCAATTGAATGGCTGGCACAATACTGTGCCGCCCGGCAACTGGCTTTTGAATGGGTTAAGATAGCATGCTATAGAAAGTAAGGCACTGGGAAAAGGTGCAGTAATTTATGTGATTTTCTAATTCAGTAATTACTAGGAAATATCTTCATATATATATTTTTTTTCATGTTATATTTTCCTGCAAAAAAATGAACCTTTTCAATCTGTATCTTGCCCTAATTGCATTTTGCACACAAGCATTTTTGCGTGCGTGCGTGCTTTTGTGTGTGTGTGTGTGTGTGTGTGTGTGTGTGTGTGTGTGTGTGTGTGTGTGCGTGCGTGTGCATGTGCATGTGCATGTGCATGTGCATGTGCATGTGTCTGTCTGTCTGTCTGTCTATTTGTCTGTAAGTGAGAGAGAATGCTGGAAAGCATTATTCTCCACAACTTCAGTGATAAAGAAGAAAAGAAATTGCCATTCCCCAGTTTATAGGGGGAAAAAAACTTTAACATACTTGTGTGACGTGCCGTGACAAAATTAAAACTTGAGTAAGCAGCAATTTTTGAATTTGAGTTATTACCTACCTTGCATAGGCCAACTGTTCAGGGATTTCATAGTAATTTTTTCAGATGATATTTGAATGGGTGGTAGTATTAACAGCAGTGAAGCAATATATATATAAAGTTGTTTTGGTGATTCTTAGGAAACATTATTTTTGCATTTAGTAACTATTAGTCTGCTGTGATGTTTTGTGATGCTGTATTTTGATATTTGCTAGCAGGAAGACTTTAACATTCATCATCCCATTGGTAATGCAACCTTATTAGGCCATTTTTGTCTTACAGGCCAGCAAGTATGGTCTCTATGATTTGATTGAAATATCAGATCACAGAATATCACCTTAACACTATCCAGACGGGCCCAGTGATAAGTGGAAACCCCCTACACCGGGCCTATGCAATATTGCATTGGGAACGTCACACTGGTGTGTCACCCCGTCATTGGGCATTTAGCCGTGTCACACGGGTTTGAGGCACCGTCATCAAAGGGTTAATAGTTTTATTTGAAAAAGTAAAGATAAAGAAATAAATCAGTCTTCCCCCAAAAAATGAAATTGTTTATGATAATTGAAATGTGAGCAATGTGGTTGTTACTTGTAAAAGATACCCACATTATGCTTGTTTATGTGTATTAAAAATTAATGTTGTACAGATAAATGGGCCAGAATCCATTTTCTCCTTCTGGATCTTGCTAAGATAACATGAACACCTGATATTCAATGAAGAAAGCTATATCTGATCTCGTCCTTCCTCTTGTATTTTATTTGAATACTGTATTTTTCCTTCTATTAGAATTACAAGTTATTTATTCCCTCAGTTTTGATGACCTAATATACCAAATACTAATTAGTATCACTGCTAATATATCAAATATGGACTCATATTTCATACTACTAGTTAATAGAAATACAAAAGACACATCTTTAGATGCAGAACAACTGAAGATGTGACTTGTCTCTGAAGGTTTAGAAATTATTTTACGAGTTTCAGAAATCAGAGTTATCATTTATATATTAGCCTCTCTGGGAAATGTTGTTTTGAAAGCCTTAGAAAATGAATGCCAGATCCTATTCTCTCTCTGCTTATAACATCCCCTTCTTAGATAGAAGATGTTAGTTTTATTGATTAGGCATTGTTGTTTCTTTTAACCCATAGCTGACAGGTGTTATGATATACTTAAGTTTTTGGTATGGCAGTGGGTGTCCTGACCTACATGATGTTTAGAGATTTGATTATCTGTTTTTTTAACCCAATACCGCCGGCCACAGACGGCGATTATGTAATATGTTAGCGCTGGGTGCTGGCATACGCCGTCAATGATATGATTGATTTAGGCCTATGCATTCGAGAGCCCCGGCATTGAAGCCATAAAAGACAAAACAGTCCCGGCGGGAATGGGTTAAGGTGATATAAGTAAAGAGTGAAGGATGATCACAATTGCCATCATAATTACTATAATTGCTGTAGTATTAAGCAAAATGGGTTTCACCTAACATCCAAAACCTAGATGGCACCATTTTTACCTAGCACCAGCAGGAGAGAGAGCCTTGGAATGGCACCCATCCATGGTCTCTAGCAAGCACTATCTTTAGAAAGCGATGACACACAGCAAGTTCCTGACCTCTTGTTGTAAAGTACCGCCAATGAAGGATGTGCAGGCAGAACGAGATGAGGAAGGTGACTCAAACCATGATAGGGTCTAATATTCACTCTTTCTGTTATTATTATTACAAGATCTTCATTCCATAGAACCTATACAGTTCACATACGGTTCACGCCATTGGCTGCAGACGTTATCTCTTCATATACAAACTCAAGTGAGAGAGAGAGAGAGAGAGAGAGAGAGAGAGAGAGAGAGAGAGAGAGAGAGAGGGAGGGAGGGGGGGGAAGAGAGAGAGAGAGAGAGAGAGAGAGAGAGAGAGAGAGAAAAGCCAATTATTGGACATAAGTTATTTCATTTTCAGTAGTAATGCACATGATGTGTAAATAGTATGTGTGATTGACTGGTTGACCACCCCTTTCATAGGACATCATCCACTGTGTCGGAAATATTCTGATGATATGATATCACCTCATCCATCATGAAAGGGTCAAGTAACTCCTGACTTATTATTTACAGTTACTGTGCTTGCGCAGACCAGATTCTCAGTGTCCAATTTGATTATTCAGATTGTGACTTTAAAGAGTCAGATAAGACAGTCACATACATTACATCATAGCCAAATATCTGCAGTCCATGGCACTCCATATCCTGTACAACGGAAGTATTCCTTTAGAATTTCTATTAAACAAAAATGAAACATCATGATGTAGTAACTTATAAATTAATTAATTTAAACTACAGAATTATAATGAACAGTTCATGAAAGTATCAAAGAGGGGGCCTGAAATAAGTGGTGTAATGACTTAATATTTCTGAAGCATTTACCAACCATTTTGAAACATATCTTTATGATGATTTATAGTTTTGATCTTGATATCAGTAAAAATAGGATGTTCAGGCTCTATGGCAGTGGTTATTAACCTTCTTACAACCACACCCCCGTTAGAAAATAGTCATTTCTCCCTCTTTCCCCCACTGAACTTCAGCCAGTCAAAATGTTATTATGGTGCAACAAGCACACACAAATACACACTTCCATTATTGATTACCTTATTAATATTATGCTTTCCTTAAAAAGTATAAACTTTAACATCACAGCTATGCCCTATGCTTTATGTCTAAAAATATTTACACTTTTACCCCATTCATAGCAAATGATGTCATATCACCACCAGAATAATTCCCACATGGTCAGTGATAGCTTAACATGTCATGAAATTTGTCATATACATATTGTACATCATTCATTTGTATATAAGCATTGTAGTTGTATTTGTATAACATTTTTGTTGAATTTATCAAGGAAAAAAAGGCAGACAAATCAGTGGAATCAGGCAAATATCCCCCCTGTTCTTAATTGATTAAATAGCTTAATTAAATGCTACATTTTTCCTTTTGTTGAAATTACAAGCTATTTATTCCCTCTGTTGTAAGAATAGGGTATCATACCAAATAGCAGCTGGTATTGCTTTATATCACATATACTATCAGATATCATACCATAAGTCTAAAAATAATAGGAAATGCACACAAGATCCTCAGACAAGACTGAACATCTTAACCTTTCTGGTACAGGTATTTTTATGGATTACTTTTGAACTGCATTTTTGTTTTTCTTGTTCAAAATACAGGCCCTCGGTTGTGTAACTAGGGCATCATACCAAATGCTAATGTATCATATTCATATATCATAAGTCTAGAAAATAATAGGAAACTCAAAATCTAACAAGACCCAAGCCAAACATCTTTGGGTGTACCTTGTCTCAGAAGGGTTAAGGGGACTATCTTGCATGGGGTTGGGAGAATGAAAATTGAGTTTGATTTTGAATATAAATCTAAAGACTTGCCAAGCTATTATTAGCTCATATTAAATTAGATTAAGGATCATAACAAGGGTGTAAGCCACAACCTGGTAACATGTAGTTGCTTCAGGTCTTGGGGAGAGAGGAAAATTTTGACAGAATTGCCATAAAAATAATACCTCATAGATTTTTTTTCCCCTCTCCCACTTTTTTTATTTAGTGTATTTTTTTAAACATTAAGTATTTTAGGATGTACAAATTGGGAAACTGCCCACTCCAGTTAAAAGAGAAATTTTACTTGTCATTTTGATGCTCTAACTCAAAATTTGCGGGCACCATGAGAAAAATGGAGTAATTGTCCACAACTTTCTAGTTAAGCAATTGCAGACAGGGAAGGCTTTGCTTGCTCAGTCCTCAGGATGGGGACTAGTGCCACATGCTTATTATGATACTAGATCCTTTTTTGTGTTTCTTTTTTTCTATTTTACTGTATTGTGAGAATTATATGTGCCATATAACAGCCTTTATCAATGTTGCAGTAAACTGAAATTGTGGTATAGGGCCCATATCAGCTCATTATGTTTTTTATATTCAGTGTAACAGAAGTGTGGTTTTGTGGGAGGACAAAATACAACTTAATTTTTTTTTGTATTTGTGTATTTTCTTAACCCATTTGCAGCGGATGGCATGATTTGCTTTAAAGGCAGAGTCTGTCCTAGATGCAGATGGCACCATGCCAGACAGTGTAAACCAGCCATCCTTCTGCCTAAATATTTTATTAAAACCACGACCAATGGGTTAAACGAATACAAAAGAAATGACCATCCGCAAGGAAAATTATTTTAATAGATTGGGAAGAGAAAGGAAACTTGTGCTTTACCCAATCCCGACGGGCCCGGTGATAAGTGGAAACCCCCTACGCCGGGCCTATGCAATATTGCATTGGGAACGTCATACATGTATGACGCCCCGGAATCGGGCATTTATCTGTGTCACACAGGTGTGACGCTCCTTCGCCATAGAGTTAAGACTGTCAGTGTTTCACAGTACAAGGCAGCCATACTGGCACATACTGGACATGATATGGGTCTCTTTCTTCTTTTCTTTCTGCCTAGACATCCTTCAACACTAGTACTTTAGAGTAGGAGGTCAGCATCTTGTTGAGTTTTGTCACTTTTTTGAAAATAGTGATTGGTAGAGGCAGTGGATGGGTGTCATTCAAGGCTCTTTTCTGCTGGTGCTATATATGTTTGGGATTTTAAACTAAAGCTAATTTAGTGAATATTACAGCAATTATAGTAGTGATATTTTCCATTGTATTCATCAGTCATTATTCATGGTACAATAAGGAAACACGACAATCCACTCTCCCCCAATGTCAAATATGCTATGACAGCTATCATCATGAACATCATAACGTCCAATGTCAGCCCAAAAACTTGTGCGTTGTGTATATCATGACACTGTCTGCAATGGGTTAAGTATCCCCAAAAACTTGGTTCCAAATAGGTATGAAATTTTACCACTTATTCATAAAGAATGGAGAAAATATGCAATATATATTCGTTATGGTTTTTCTATAGAATGAATCATTATCCGTTTTTTCTTTTATTCTTTCTATGAATATTTTGATTATCTTTTAGAAGGGTCTGATATAATAAGAATTACATTGTGTATATAGTCATTCAATGGTGCATTTACCTGCTTAACCCCTTCGACACTAGGACGCGTATACTGTGTCCTCGCATCGCTCGTGGCGAGATCTTTCAGAATAGAGGTTGGATATGATACAACGGATTACTTGACTTTCATTATTATTACCTAAGAGTGGGATTCTCTTATACCAGGGGAGGCATTGATGGCCCCTTCTAGCAATCATTTTATTATTTATTTATGGAACATTATGTAAAAATATAAAACTTATTATGATTAGTTTACCATACTATTTCAATCTTTTTCTTTGGTCATCTGAGTGAGGCCTCCCACCAAGGTCACTATTTCCATTTTCCACCCAACCCATGTAAGTAACTTGTCACATGCACATGGGGGAAGAGGTTAACTATGCATATTTTGATATATATAATGCATGATGATTATGTTGAGGTTTTGGCCTAAAATGTGTAGAGGTTTTGGCTTAAAACTTGTCATATTCAATAGCGACGTTTAAAATTTGGCGCGCGCTGGAAGCTTGGATGTGGAGTTGAGGGCGTTTTCTACTGCCTGTAGTGAAGGGGTTAAAAGCTTTGATGCTATGTGTTATATGCATAGGGATAGATAGTGTGAATTGTGCTATTCACAGTGCATTGTTATTCAAACTTCCAGTCACAGCCATCTTACTAAATGCTTTGCCTGCTCAGTTTACTTCAACATTTTATTGCAATAGATGTGCTGTTGTCTGTTTCAGTAGTTTTTAAAGGAGGAGGGTCGAAAGTTATGTTTTTCGCATAATCGTAAGCAGTCCATGGGAAGACAAATGTACATAGCTATGTAAATTGATATTTTTTTAAAGAAAAAAAAAAAATTTCTATCAGACTTAAATCAGCCTGTGAATTTACTGTGATCAAGTGCCATGCATATATAAGGTTATTCTGCTCAGCACAACACCAGTCTTGATAAATGGTACTATTGCGTAACTAGCTGGCAACTCGCTATCCCTATTTCCTAACACTGACAAGGAACACCACATCTCCTAAGCAACATGCAGTAGTGGACACCAACATTAATAGAATCCTTAATTAAATTCTTTGATTTTATTTGACTTTAGAATTTCAATATATTAATATCATTGAAATATTTTTAAC
>NW_028234435.1:8866894-8869394 GCF_977035675.1 Penaeus japonicus
CTGGCACAATACTGTGCCACCCGGCCACTGGGCTTTTGAATGAGCGGTACAGTACTGTACGACCCGTCCAGAGAGGGTTAATCTAAATTAAAGTTATGAGTATGATTATAATATGCTAATGACATACACAGTATACAGTTATAACATTGTTTACACTTATCCATTTATGACTTCAATAGGACCATCCACTACATATATGTGTGTGTGTATGCATGTGTGTATGTATGTATGTATGTGTTTTACACATGGTTTCACAAGCGTTTACTCAAGAAGGATTCGATTAGTAGGCCTAATCAACCTTACCTATTTTCATAAATGTTTTTGGAAAAAAGTGTCCATTTCTATTACTCTTTCCATCATTACTAATGTTGTTATATTGCTGATATTGTTATCATTTTTGTATGAATTCAAGAAAAGGAGAAAAAGGGAATGTCAGTTTGGCTTACTAATTGACTGATATGGCTAAACCCTTATGGAGCCATCTATGTGTTAAAAAAAATAGATAAATAAAATGAAAGAAAACCACACTGGACAGTGAAGGTAAACATGCATTCCTATCAGTTGCTCCTATTCCTCTATAGAGCATCCTCATTACCAGAGTAGCATCATTGAGACTTAAGATTAACTCAACTTGGATGAGTTCCATAAATGACTTACTTATCGGATC
Organism: Penaeus japonicus; assembly: GCF_977035675.1. Lineage (NCBI taxonomy): Eukaryota > Metazoa > Arthropoda > Malacostraca > Decapoda > Penaeidae > Penaeus > Penaeus japonicus. The sequence continues at coordinate 8,867,562 of NW_028234435.1, forward strand.
TGGACAAAATACAATCAGTACCATGAACCGTGTATAACCAGTCTGTAAATCTTGACCTCAAAGTAAATATAGATTGAAATAGAGGAAATCCAATATTCCATAGTAAGCCATTTTATTTTAACCCATGACGATAGGGTGTCACACCTGTGTGACTCGGCTAAGTGCCTGATGATGGGGCAACACACCAGTGTGACGTCCCCGAGGCGATATTACTTAGGCCCGGCGTAGGGGGTTGCCAGTTCTCGCCAGGCCCGTCAGCTACGGGCTAAGTTGGCATTCTCATATTGTTATGATATTGAAAGATCTATATATATTGGGACATTTATCCACTTTTGTAGATTGTAGAATCTTCACTTTGATATTTGATTATTAACATTATTATGTGTAAGATTATTTATCCCTCCTGCAACAGGTATGTTTCAAGGGTCATATCACTTTCATACTGTATTTTTCCTGTAGTTGAAATTACAAGTTACTTATTCTTGCAGTTGTGTAATAAGTCTAGAAAAAAGATAGAAAACACACATCATAACTTGTCCATGACAGTCCACATCTTAAGATTTCAGCCTGGGCTGTGTTTTATAGGTTGTCTTAAGGTATGATATGAGTCTAAATATAATATATTAGCAAAGTGATACTAATTAGTATATTAGTATAATAGGTTATCATAACTGAAGGAATAAATAGCTTCTAAATTCAACAAAAGTAAAAATGCATTCCTAAAGTGATCCAACCCTGCAAAAATACCCGTCATGGAAGGGTTCAGATGTCCCTGGCTGAGCATCTTAACCCATCCCCGACGGGGGAATTCTAGCCTTGAATGTCCAAATGCCGGGGTGTTCGAATTATTAGGCCTAAATCAATTGAATGGCTGGCACAATACTGTGCCGCCCGGCCACTGGGCTTTTGAATGCGCGGTACACATGCTGTACCACCCGTCCAGAGAGGGTTAATATGTTGCCCATCCGGGAAGAGCTAACAGAGTGAATTTTATAACCTCAAAAAGACAAAAAGCAACTGCATTTTCCAAAAGTACGTATAGATGAGCATAGTAGGTGTCTACAAGTCACCTTTTACCCCATGGTATCTTGGAGATCTCTGGTGTGGTTTTACCCTCTGGATTGGCACACATATTGGCAAAGTGATCTTCAGTGCCTGGAGATAAAATTAAAACAAATCAGGTCCTTGGCATATGTCTCTCAGGCATGGCTGTAGGACTCTCTTCATTTTCCCAAGTTTGCCATTACACAGTCTTATTAAAAACTGTTTTAAAAATCTTTTCTTACAACTTAACCCACTGCGTACGGGTATGAAGACATACAGCTGTGACGGCGCTAGCTCCAGAGATATAGGGTTCCAAAGTCAGCCTAAACTTGGTATATATGATGTACATGTATTTATGGAAAAATATTGTTTGGGCTAGTCTGTGCTACCCGGAGGGTGGAGAAAACCCTTTCCCTGTCCCTCTAATTTTTAGCCAGTGCCATTAGTGTTGTAAACAGCCTGCCTTGACAACCAGTTAGATCGTTAGGCGCCCCATCGGCAATGGGTTAAGCTCTGTTTCCATAAGTCTGGGTACATCACACATGAATGTGCAACTCATTACATTTACAACCATTCTACACAAAATATAGATGCAGGATAGCCTTCATATTCTCTTCTACCTGCAATCCAGTTTCTTCACTAATCCTGCATGGATTTCAAATAATGCAGACCTTACATTAACCCACTCACGACGGGGGCATTCCAGCCTTGCATGTTACAATGCCGGGGCTCTCGAAAGCTTAGGCCTAAATCAATTAAATGACTGGCACCATATGGTGCCACCCGGCA
>NW_028234435.1:8879394-8884394 GCF_977035675.1 Penaeus japonicus
TCTAGCGCGCACGTGTGTATTTGTGTGTGTGTGTATGTGTGTGTGTGTGTGTGTGTGTGTGTGTGTGTGTGTGTGTGTGTGTGTGTGTGTGTGTGTGTGTGTGTGCGTGCGTGTGTGTGTGCGCGCGTGTGCGTGTGCGTGTGCGTGGGTGTGGGTGTGGGTGTGTGTGTGTGTATATGTGTATGCGTATGCGTATGTGTATGCGTATGGGTGTATGTATGTATGTGAGTGAGTGGAATGAGTGCGAGAGAGAAAGAGAGAGAGGAGGGAGGATAGATAGATGAATGTGAACAGATATTCAAACGTATCATACTAAACGTTTCTAGTATCACCAGATTCCGTATCATTACTGTAGAAAGGCATTCCACGTAGGCCGTAAATCGTGAGCAAGACGTTGACATTCCGCTGAAAGTGCTGTGATTCGAAAATTGACTGGAGTAATATTTTACGTGTGTTTTATTAGATAATGTTGAGGAAGCCTTTTACAATGGCCAAGAAGCTGGTACAGTCTGTCTTTGGGGAAAGAAACATTATTATTCATTGATACGATCGAGAGTCTGAATTGTTAGTAGAAGCGCATGCCGAAAGGGAAGATCTAAACAAACATCTTTATTGGAGATAAGAATTCCAGAATCTCGGTTGGATGCCGAATTTGAGTTGTGTTTTTAATATCAGAATATTTAATGATAAGGTGATTATCGGCAAATCGTCCCGTTGTCATCTCGGTCCTCTCAAGCACTTACGTTATACATTTCGTAGAATGAGGAATTATGATATTGATAATGATGATGATGATTGGTCTTCGGTTCGTAATGGATAATGCAGTAGGTGGCTGTAGAGTGCCATTGTTTATATTTATATTAAAGATTGCTTATTGAGATAGGGATTGCAGGGATTAATAAGCTGTCACGATTCTAATTTTATTTATGATGTTTAACTGTAATTTTTGTTATTGTGGTGGTTTCCAGTGATTATGTTCACAATTTAGGTAGAATTTACACGTGTTGCAAGTTTGTTTGTTTTAAACGAGAAATATATTTACTTGTTATACCAGATATTTTGTTTACCTTCTGCTTCCGTTGAATTTGATCGGTGCGGAACATGCTGGACGGGAATACGAACATTTTTTTCGCCCGCGTACTTTAAAGGCGACCCTGTGGGCTACGAGGTGTTGGGAGTGGCTCCTGGGATGGCGTCCGTTTACTCGTGGCCAACGTTGCGACGCTTTTTCCACGCCGGCCTTTGTTTGCGCTTGCTTGGGTCGTGAATCAAGATGGCATAAGGATTTGGATTCGTCAATGACACTTTTTTCTTTTTACTTGTTTCGTACGCAATAGATTCGTAAATGTATGTCTTCGATTTAGACAATGTTTTTGTGTGAATTTACTCAGTCCTCTGGTAACTTCAGTTGGTAAACGTCTCGAAAGAATTGTTATTGAGTTATTAATTAAGTATATTTAGATGTGAATGGTTAAATCTTGCAGTATTTTCGTTTTCGTAACACGGTTATTCAACTTCTGTATTCTCATGCTTACGTTAAGCGTTTTCGTAAGAAAGTGAACGTGTGTGTATGTATTTGTGTATGGAAAAATCATTCTGACTCCTCCCTCTCTCTTTCTCCTTCCCTCTGCCCTTCCTTTTCTCTTTTTTCTCAATCTCCCTCCCCCCTCTTCCTCATCATATCCATCTCTTTCCCACCTCCCCCTCTCCCTAACCATCCATCTCTTCTTTCTCTGTCTCCTTCCCCCATCCCTCCCTCCCTCCTTCCTTCCTCTGACCTCTCTCTTTGTATGGATATTTACATTCCACGATACATCTACGTAGATCTAACGTCTCCGTAAAAATATGTTTATCTTTTTCATTTTTACACTTACACAAGACAGTCTTCACTTTATTTTCCTTAGTTGTAAATTTTAGTTGTAGATATTAATTGTCAGATTTTCTGCGAAATCTTATATACTAATATCATGAAGAAAAAAAAACATGCTTTTTGTAATTACATGCTAATAAACTCAAATACGTGGTTGATACCGTATTTGATTGTCATTTACGTTCAAATGTTCTCAGGCTCATTTTCTTTATCGTACAGTAAGTTTTACGGGAGCACTTGGATCGATTCCCAGATTAAATCCTCCGTTTTCTGTGATCAAGTGGCTCTCGCTTCTGGCCACTAAATCCACGCGATCTGTCTCTATCCTTAGTTCTCCCTTCCTGCCTCCGCTCCGGCCTTATATTTGCTTGCTCTGCTTATACCACTTGCGTTTTTCTACGTTGCAACTAAATAATTATGTCGATTATTAACTCCATCTCACGTTATTGACCACTGGACTGCAAAGAATCGGATTTTCCTTACATTAAATCAAACATTCCGATTTGGTTGATGTCGCGAGAGAATATTTGTCTAAATATTCAAAACTGACAGTATTTGTTAATCATATGATGAACTATTGTAGTGAACATCAGTAATTTCGAAAAATATTTAATCAGTATGACATATCTGACAATAAGTGATAGAACGGGCCCTATCACGAGCGTGAAGGTTGCTGCAGCCGCTACGCGTGGCCCCGGAGCGAGCATAGTAACGGCATCCTCACTCTCTTGAACAGTGAGAAGGGAGTCGAAGTTTTCGCTGTGTTGGAAGAGGTAGTTGTGGTGGTTTTCTAGCAAATTTCAAAGCTATTGTTTATATTCGGGTTTAGTCGAGGTGAAATTCTGTGGTGTTCATGATTGGAAAGTTATTGAAATAACAAAAATACTTGTGTTCAATAGAATAGTGTGAATAATGAAGTTAAAAGTGTGTCGGCGGGAGTTCCGTACCTGATTGTGCGCTCGCCAACAATCGTCGTGTCTCTCTCCCTTCCTGTGCCCCCTCCCCCTCCTCCGTCCTTTCCTCCCTTCTGTTTGTAAGGCCCTAGTGCCGTCTCTTCGACCATTGGAACATCCGTGTGAAGGTAACCAGTGTTGTCTCACAGGGAGCGCTATCCACGGAGCACCAGAAACAAGGAATCAGGCATGATCTAGATTTTCATCCGGATTCAGTCTCTCGACGGAGGCCTTGGAAAAGGGGCCATCGGTTCCCGGTGCTTGGCGAGTTTATCGTGTGACGAAATATTTAATATGCCTCCAGATGTAATTAGTGCCTTGTGTATACTGATTTGCCAATTCTGAGATGGTGAAGAGCGCTTCGGAAAGGCTTAGGAAAAGAGGATTACACACGGTCCTAGCCTTTGTGATTGTGAATAATGGTGGTGAGCACCCTCTTCTGCTTTCAAGTTATTTGCAGGAAGGGTAGATGTGTGTTGTGTAAAAAAAAACTTTTAATGTCAGTGTTTTATGTATCTATTTTGCAAAGCTCTACAGTATGTACCTACAAGGATGAGGTCGAGTTTGTGGTACCAATAATACAGAGCCTGCCTAACCTTTCAGCAGACTGTCCCAGCCTATTTTCAACCTATACCCGTAAGGAAATTAGAGCTACAAGTCAGGAAGAAGATATAGTAAAGGGCTAAGTAGCATAAAGGCGTTTGAGAGACATCTGAAGCCTTTGTAGGCGAGGGATGTTTAGCCAGGACGGCGCGCATTTGTGTGCGTGCGCGTCAGAGCATGTATGTGCGTTCGTTAGTAAGTGTCTGAGCTATAGGGAAACACGGATGAATATGTGGCCATGTGGAGTTTTTGAGACTAGCAAACCATCATTACCTCTCAGGCACACTGAAATCAATCCTGAGCAATAGAAAATGGTCACTTGAACCCACTTGCAATAGTATTCCCTCTTAGAGAATAGATGATAATTTGCTAACAACTGGACATTGAATTTAGGGTTAACAATGTTTCGTTTTGAATGAGCAAATATATTCAAGAAAAATCTGTATATTCGCTGTCATGATGCGTATTATAAAAAATGTAAGATTAACAAGACAATGGCTTAATTTGGCTCCCCACAACGTAGGCCAATAATCCAAGGTCAGGGTAGTAGAGAAGCGATAGTATTATCCTGGCAAAGCTAATGTAGTGATTTTCGCACATCCTGAGCCATGGAGTCAGTTATGATTTTTATTGGATCATTTTAATTTCTTACATATATTCTTATGTATATATATGTATATATATATATATTGTATATATATATATAATATGTATATATATATGTATATATATATGATATGTATATATATATATACATATATATATGTATGTGTATATATATGGATATATATATATATATATATATATATATATACACACACATATACATATACATATACATATACATATACATAGTTTTGTAATAAATTTTATTCATGTATGTTAGTAAATTAATTTTAAACACTGTTTTTGTGTATACATAGGCATAGTTATCAACTTGCAAGTATGTATATAAATTCCTGTTTACGTATGACTTATATTACATTATATTTACATGTGTATGTTTATAAAGAAAGTAGTTCAGCTCGAAAATGTTCAATAAATATCATTTGCGTGATTTTTGAATTAGTGATGTTTCATGATGATATGCTAATGACATCTGAGAAGTTTATTCCAAATATCCCCCGTAGTAAACCATTCGCTAGCCAGGAACTTATTTGTGCTGCGCGAAGCAGTCCCTTCCGAGTGCCCCGCAGCTGATCGCGGCTCATCATCCTGACCCGCGTGTCTTCCTGTCAGGGTCGTGTGCGGTATGCATGAAAATAAAAAGGCGACAGATGTGTTATAAAAGGTAGACAAGGGCATGCATGTATTAGATGCAAGAAGGAAGATGCTGAGGCCCAAGGAAGATTCACGAGTTGAGGTGGTTAGCTTTATCATAGAAAACTGGCTTGTGGGGAGATGGACGGTCCCAAGATATATGGCATGGGGACGGAGAAGCTCAGTTGCCTCGCAGCTACGGCGTTTTCGTTTCCTTGCTGATGGTAGCTGACACGAAAGTAGTGTTATCGTAGAGTGAAAGTAGCGCTAGATTAGGGCTACGTAATGGATTACTTCAATGTATCACAGTAATA
>NW_028234435.1:8889394-8909394 GCF_977035675.1 Penaeus japonicus
CAAATTTATCGCCTGTAAAAGGAGTATCAGTGGGTTAATATACTTACGATGTCGATTGATTTAATGTCTCGCAGGGAATAATATCGTTTGTTTATTTCCTATACTTTTTTTTCTCAGGACATTCCATACATAAGCAATAATTACTCGTTTAGATGACTTTTTAAACCGTGGTTACGTAAGCGTGTTGTCACCAACAAACCTCTGACAATGTTTGCTTTGTCGTTGAATCGAGAATTTCGTTTTAGACCGAAAAGTTTCACTCGCACCAACTTACCGTTCGGAACAGACAGCGCTCGTAGGGACCAGTCTACAGTAGGCTGACTGAAAGTATGATATAACTGGCATTTGCTTTTTTGGTTGTATTTAGCTTAGTATACTCATTGCAAATAATTTCACACTTTTTAATCTTAATATTTTTACACAGAATCTAACTGGAATTCGGTCTTATCGTTATCACTACTTACAAAGTAGTTCACGACACCCAGAAACCTACAGACTTCCCAGACTGGCTGGTTCGTTTGGAACGACGCTGATTTTCGCTCCCAATTTATGTACTTCTGCTGTGGATTATATTCAGGAAGAACCTCGGCGTTTGCGGCTGTTTCTGTCTTTGTGCAGCGAAACGATGGAGAATATTGCATCACTTTGTCGCATTGCTCAAATAGTTCACACAAGAAAAATCATGGACATATTATTAAAACAGTAGACTGAGGGAGTATCGGAGTGAAATGGAGCGTTTTCGAAAGTTTCAGTGGTCATAACAGATGTCGCTCTCACGCCGTGACAAAAACGGTATTGTGTGTTGTCCTCGTTAAGTATATATAATGTCTTATGTGGTACTTTTGGAATCGTAGAGGGTTAAAGAAATATTGTTTTTGTCACCGTTATTGTCTTTATCCGATATTGTCACCGTTACCATCATTATCAATATTACGGATTCATAGAGAGGATGTAAATATTTTGTCAAGATGCAGTTAATCACCTCTCACTCGTGTCTCATTCAATCACTCATCTCTCTCTCTCTATTAATCTATATATCATTTTCTTCCTTCTTTCCTTGCTTCAGTTTTCTTCCTGCTCCCCATCTTCATCTTCATCTTCGGTATCGTTTTGTGGTTTTATAGTTGTCCTGGAAACATGAATAACGTTGTGCGTCTGTCTGCCTCGTTAGATACTGTGAGAATGATGAAAAAACAACAAAGTGATGTTACCAGATCACTCTTTGCTTCCTAATAATCCAGAAAGGAACAAGTGTCAGTTGTATAGTCCCCACAACCAGTCCAGCTTAGGCCCGATCCTGGAAACAAAATAATTGATCTTGTAGGAGAAGCAAAAGTAAAGTTGATGTGCAGATGATAAGTGATACTTTGTGTGAAACTTGAGAAGTGTGACGAAGAAGCGCCCGCACCAAAATAATGAATGTGGTCTTACCGCTTGGTATATCATCCTTAGCCTCCTCACCTCTCCCACAGACTTCTTCTCATCTCTTTTTTCTGATACGAATCTCTCTCCCTTCTCTTAGAGCAGTCGGACTGATATTATGTATGTTGTGCTTTCTCTCGCCGCCATTTGTTCGTATTCTCTTCCAGTCCTTCGACGTTTGGATGACCACCGCTAAATATTTTTTCTCTGAATCCAAACACGTTTGAGTGTTTCTTTTTTATTTCTCAATCGATTCCTGAAATGTGTATTTGTCGGTTTGTATTTATTGGCATACATTGTCTTGTTTTGTCGTTCCACTTTGTCTTTCCTCGCCTGGTGACCATCGGTCACCAAGCATTCCTCTCGTCTCACTGTTTCGACAGCTTACAGTTGGTTAGATTTATGGCCTCCTCGAGAGGTAGTCTGCCTACGAATACTGTTCAGCAATTGGTGCTCGGTCAGCCTGGTTAGTTTTCAGCGCCCGTTCTTACCTGCGGCGCGAAGCGAAACCAAGTAAGAAAAAAGTAAGATGAATGATGTAGCAAACTTTTTATGATTTTGGGATGGGGAAAATACAAACAACGGATCAAACATTTCTTACATTGTTATGTAATCAGCGTTACTTTTATGAGGTAAATACATGCATATCTTATCCGTTTTGGTATTTTGTTTTAATTTAAAACACGGTAAGCCACATGGAAGAATTATATTTGGGGTGGTTCTGTGCGCGTTAGTTTTTTTATAGGTGCACTTGTAGCAAACTTACTTTTTTATATATAATGCCGAATATGGCCTCATTTTGAAAAGTAATGTACGTTTACCAATGTAATCAGTGGACAATTAGAAAATCAAAATACTACATTTAGTTATAGTCAAAATAAGATAAAAAAATCTTACTTAGAACTGTAATATTGACAAGGAAAATAAATACTGTAGTTCTATATCCTTCCGAACATCGAGCCTTACATGGATATTGAACGACAAACCCCTGTTTGGGTGTATTTAAATGGCTTTTTTTTACTCGCTTGTCCATTTCGTTCCCAGATATACATATATATATTTTTTCTTTAATGTAAACATCTCTTCCTTTTTCCTTTGGTAGTCATGATGCGACACGTATCGTTAACCATGTTCCGCAAGTGCTAACTAATGGATCAGTAACACTTTTTTTTTTTCTTTACTGAAACTCTACATATTAGAAACGACATCTTTATCTTTATATATGCATGGCTCCTCCAGTATATACTGCAAACCAAAACTCGAGGAAGGCGTTCAGTATTACGTCAAGATGAGGATATGTTCTAGTACAGAGCTCGCGCATTCCGTTGTTGTTGTGGCGAGAGTGCGACGTGCAAGGAAGTTGGCACGGGTCTCTGGTTAGCCTGTGAGTCAGTAGTGGGTCATGGTAATGGCGGTGAAAGTAAGGCAGCAACCGCAGGCTCCATGGTTGAGCCTGAAATTGTATTGAAGCAACTCATCCAAAATCATTATGAAGTCCCAGGAAAGGTTTCCTGTACGTTTGTGTAGAGGAAGCGTGCATGTCTATTCTTCGTTTTTTTCTGCCTTCTTTCTTTTTCTTTTTTTCTTTATTTCTTTTTTTTCATCGAAAGCAAGATTACTGGTTGTATTGCTGTACTTAGGGTGAGCATTCTTACATTCAGACTGGAGCCGAAAACTAATCTATATTTATGATTTACATATTAAAGTTCGCATTCTTTCGGGGGAAGTTTTAAGTATTAATGGAAAGAAAGTTTGGTGTTGTGATATGTCCATCTATTAAAGGTTTATGTTATTGCAATAATTATTCATTTTCAGTCTCGCTTGATTAATATTTCACCGCCCCTTCCCTACTTCAAGCAGGAGCATTTTCCTCATATCTAAAAGACCCGTGCGTCGATACACGCTTACTCGTTCGTAGTGCGTAGTTCTTAAAGGTGACAGCGACAAGGACGGGCAAAGTGTAGACAGCTGTGAGACGAAGGGATGTTTTGCGCCTGTCGGGTAATAACAGGGATGTGCATGGGATCTAGGGTGGAGAGGAATGCGTGAACAATATCATTCCTCACTACCTGTCCATGCCCGTTCGCCCGGGAATAGTTCCTCGTGTATGATAGGGTCTCCAATTCTCGCATGGGTTTTATCTAGATTTTAGATTGCTTAGTTGCCATTCCCATGGCTTGGAAAGTAAACAAATAGTGCTTATATGTTATCTCTCTATATATCATGCAAGATAGACTGACACCTGTGTTACTGAAGAATATCTCGGTTTAGGTTTTGCCAAAAAATTCATTGAACGCTTGGAAATAACTGCCGTTGATATTTTACCAAATATCATTTGATATGTAATAATTTCTTCCCTAACTTTTTTCATCTTAATATATTTTGTATTTTCTTCTCGGTGAATACACACTATGGTTATTGTAAGCGGATTTTAGATTCCACAATGGCTTATTCATCTCGCCTTGATACCAGAACTTTGCTGTCATATTTCCCTCGACTCCAATCACTTGTCGGCACTCAGCATTTATCCTGCTTTCGGGTTTAGAATGGGGCTTTATGTTGTAAATCTGCCTTCCATATGGAATGTGCCAAGCTCTACCTGCCTCTCACCTTTCAATGCGTTATTACTTCCCCTGTCCCTTTCTTTCACTGGACTTTCCACAAATGCCTTCCAAACAAAATGCTTTGCTCGTGCCCTCGCTTCGAGACCCCTTTATGGAGCAATTAGGTACACAACGTATGATTGGTGTTTCTGAGCAGACTAGGATTCGTACAGTTAACGCTGACTAGGAAGTGTAACAAGAATTCAAAATGCGCCACGAATGTTCTTACTTGGCAACACCGTAACACCCCCACCCCCCACCCCACCCACCTCTCTCTCTCTCTCTCTCTATTTCTCTCATATATATATATATATATATATATATATATATATATATATATATATATATATATATATATATACACACACACATATACATACATACATACATATATATGTATATGTATATATATACATATATGTGTGTATATATATATATTTATATATATATTTATATATATATATACATATATGTATATATGTATTTATATATACATATATTTATTTATTTATATATATACATATATGTGTATATATATTTATATATATATACATGTATAGATATATTTATATATATAGATATAGATATAGATATAGATAGATAGATATATTGATTTATTCCATTTTTCTTTCCTCCATCCCTTCTCTATCTCTTTCTTTTTCGCCGCTTTTTCTGTTGATCCTTATATCTATGACGACAGTTTACACATGTGTTTGTCACGATTTAATAATGTTATCACACGTTATCTTGAGATAAGCGTCCCGATTTTATCATTTCGTCATTTTCAAGGTCGTCATCACGTTTTCAATAATATTGAAGATTTCCATAAGGTTCACGAATGTATATTTACCATATGCCATGATTAACAAAGATATATATGTAAACTTCGTGGAAAGTGATGTGTGTGGTGACAGGGTAGGTGTAGAGGGAACCTCGTGTCGGACCACTTTCGCCCATTAATTTGTGTACGTCTTTCTGTGCTTGAATACTCTTACATTTTCGTTGCTTTTCATTTAATAAACATTTAGAATATGAAGTTTATATTAAAATGCGAACGCGAGTAACTTAAATATGTTTTGTTTTTTTCTTTGTCGATTATCGAATTAATTACCTCTGCAGAACACTTGCGTGATTGTATTAAGATGCGTCTAAGTTGCGGTCACATGTTTCAGTTCGCAGAGTTTCCACCATCGGGTGCAGTTTGTTGCGCGTACCACGAGCGGGTGGTCTCTCGGCGCGTCAGCACAGCGGAAGAATCAGCTGTCTTCGCTCCGTTTTCTAAACAATCATGGCGACCAGGCGTGTTCGGGTGGCTATAGCGGTGCATCTTTGAACTTCGTTGATGGGTGTACAGGGTTTAGAATTCAGAAGAAGGCTACATAATCGCTCCAGGTTAGCAAGGAGGAAGAGAAGACTGTTTCCATAATTTAATGCAAGAATTACACTTGGAGGAACATGAAGGATTTCACGATTTCCTTCGAATAATTAGTTCTTCATGAATTGCAACAAATGGTGACGCCCCTCGACTGCAGGGTGGACACGGAAGTTCCTTCACTTTCTCCAAAAGGGAAATGGTTTTCCTCCTGTCCCACGGCATATTCTCTATAGCAGCCCGCAAAACTTCTCAAATATGGTACCTTCTTGTAAACAATGATGGCGTAACGACCACATCAAAACAAAATCAATACGCATAACAAAAGAAGTAAAATATAGAAAGATAATTTATAGCATCAGTAACTTCAGGTACATATTTTTTCAAATGATTTCGTACAATTAAACGTTACACACATAATGCCTAATGATACAAAAAATCTATAGTCTTTCAAACATTCATTTCCATTTGTAGCTTCCGACCGATACTCTCCGTGACCGATCTGCCCACTGAAACGGAGCGAATTTGCTCACGGAAAGTGCGCATGATGCCACTGCTGACAACATTTTGTAAGAAATGTGCTCGTGCGACCGCACCTTTATTTCTCTGGATGTTTTCATCTAGCTAAATACAGCCTCAAGCCAAGTTCTTTTTGTGAATGTTCTTTTTTGGCTAAATATTGTATCATGTCAAGTTCTTGCAGACGTAGATTTAGATTTATTTAGAAATACGAAAACAAACCAAAAGCACATCATCATTTACATCATTGTTAAACCGTCCCACGTAAAGTTATCCTATATTTTCAAGTTTCCCCCTCGGAAGTAACGATGATACGTATTCTTTCTAGCTTAGTGAATGTAACGGAACACCCATAAACGAAGTGATGCCAGAACTGACTAGTTATTATAGTAGACATTACGGTCCCGTTCCTGTGATATGACCGTCAAGGTTGATCTTATTTGAGTTATCTGTCCCAGTTCTATTTACTTTGTCATATTTAGATAATGATGCTATTTTACATATTTATTAAAATTACCACTTGACACCCCGGGAGCTTGGGAGCGGCCAGACAGAGACGCGGACTTTCCTGGATGTCGTGCGGGTCTGTTTTATGTTTTTGTCGCCGCATGTCAGCAAAGAATACCCGAAACGTTAGACTGTATTTAATCATTACCTAAGCATCATATATGGCGATTGGAAGAAGGATACTTTGTGGGGTTTGAGACACGAAATGCGAACTTATATTTAAATATGTACTAAATTTTATGTCTTCACAAGTGTATACCGACACGGAATACCACGGGCACTGTGTTCAGTGATAATCATAGTTTAGCTGGATAAGAAAATCGCACCAAAATGTCTGGTTATCCTAAAGGTTTCTATATTTCTAACTTAAAAAAACGTACACTGCATTTAATGGTTTGTAAAGTGTAGTTTGTGCGTGTATGGAGGGCAGTTGATAGAAGCGCGGGCCCAGCGTGTGCAGAATTCAGTCGCTCCGTGCAATTAATTCCACTCGCATTCTCAGAATGCGTCGGGGGCGTGACACATTGGCTATTTTTTCGCCTGTGAGGTGACGACCTCTTTGTTGGTATCAGTGCGATGAAAGTATGAATGGTCGCACACTTTGGCACGAATTACTGAACTGTAGTAGCAGTTCTTCAATTGTAGTGCGATCACCCCTGGGGTACTGGGATGATCGCCGAGGGTGTGCCGGGAAAACATTGATGGCAGAACTAGTATTTGTTTTATTAGAATGTCCAACAAATCGTTAGTCGACATTATTTTATCATCTTAATTCATACATAGATGGTTCCGTAAACGTATAGTCGGGTAAGGCCAACCCTACATTACCTGTTTTCCCCATTCCTAGAAGTCTTGGCAGAAAAGGTTTTTTATTCCTGTTCCAATTTTCGGCCGAAATTTCAGGGAATGTGGTAAAGAGGTGAGGCCAGGTAAGCTTGCTGATTGGCTGCTTGAGGAATCATCCATGTAAACAAAATGGATCAATCAGTGTGCAGTGCATGGCCACAGGTAGCCCTAACGTCAACGTGTTCAGTCTCGACACTTTAGCGGGGTTTATTACTCCTCAGCTTTGAAATTAACCGATCTCCGAGCGCGTTCAGTCAGCCCGCAGTCGATATTTTCGCTCATTTAGTATCGCCTGATACGTAGCCTATACACAATTTCTCAATCAAGGGACGAAAGAGAGATAACACCCGAAACTTTGCTGATGCAAGGAAAGACGTGACATTGTTCCGTTTTTTTCGGTTAGTGACACGCATATGATGGACTAGTTACATTAATGTTAGGTTGTTAGTTTGATGTGATGAAATGTGATTTTCTATATGACTACGTAAAATAGTAACCTATCTTGCACCCAGTGCTGACGTATGGTGAAATATTATTGTATCAAAAAGAGGGGTCGGTCATACCCTGGTGCGGGGGCTTTAAAGGTTTTGAAAACGCAAACCGAAGCGCAAATTTTATTGCACAGTGCGCGCGCTGAGGAAGCTCATTTCCACTGTCTACTGTACTTGTATACACACACGTGCAGTGCATTTGCGGAATTTTGCTATGTATGGTATTCTTTGAAGGAACAGTGCCATTAGCATTTATCCATAAAAGACATCCCAGTGGGATGTGGCCGTGGCGCATTCTGAATTGGCACTGAATTGACTATCACCATTATATTAGTTTTCCCGCTCCTTTTTTCTCCCTTCCCTTTCTTTCTCAGAACCTGCATTACCGTGCCCGCATTATCGTTGCGCGTTACAAGCCTCTGATAACAAGCCATACCTTACCTTCGTTATTTTGGATGATGTGTTCATTTGAATGAGGACACAAAAATCAGCTGTAATTTATACTTACGGCAACGGCAGGGAATCTGCTGATCTCAAGAAGAGACTCAGCCATCGTGATCGAAACAAAAAGGCTAATGGCGAGCGTATTCTCATTACAGGGAACATTTTTAGCTAATCTGCCGAAGAGAGTCTTCTGGATTTGATCATTTTTTGGTTTTAAGATTTCCTATAGGCCTGGCTTACTTCTTTTCTTGTCAGTCAAAAACTGTACGGTCTCCTGAGAAACATCCAATATTTTCTCTACATTGGTGGGCTTCAACCTAGTTTTATACTTTCATACAATTAATTTCGTTTATTCGAGTAAACCAAATGCACCGACACATTATGAGTAAGATTTCAAAGGATTACCAAGGATTGGCTTTGATACTGAAATAGATAGTGAAGAACTGTCATTTTAGAAGCATAGGCACCAAGTATTCAACACTTCAAATAGTTTGGATGGATATTTTTGCAGCATGAGCCCACGGTGGCAATGATTCTATTAATATGAGTAATACTTCCAACAGCATTTACAAATGTTTTGATGTGAAGAATCACTTAAATGTATCGCAATTTATGTTATTAGTCAATCATCTGAACTTTTACCGCGGTTAATGTATAGACTTTTTAGGGGCGCCCAAACGGTAGTCTTAAATTTTTATTTGTGTTCATTGGTTGTGTACATTTTAAAGACAAGTTTTTTGGGGAGTGCCCAAAAAGGGGAAACTCCTCTGAACACATATCTTCTATACGCACAGCTCTACAGGTATTACTGATGAAGTAGTAAATATGCTTAAAACTTTACAGATTTTTTGTCACGTCCATATGTTTTCGCGAATATTTATAATGAATATGAACGTAGAATGATATTTGGTTGTTTATATGATAAGGTCACAGTGGCAAGAAAAGCAAAATCAATTCAATTACCACAAAAGATACGTGATTCACGTAGGTTGGTTAGAATGTATCTATTCCTGCTGCCACGTTGTACCCACGTGGGCTGGCTTAAGCCACGCCGCCGAGCGTGTTCGACGCTCTGGGCTCGTGGTGTACTGACAGCTTATTGGTGGGAGTCGACCCAAAGTCGACCCAGCCTAACAGTTTTAATTCCAGGTCACCCGAAACCCAAGCTGGGTCAGACCTGCCTGCGAACATAGCAAGCTCTCGCATTGAACTGGCGTGTCTTCGTTACCCAATCAGCCTCGTCCCCAGGGTGGACCTGGCCTCCCGGGCCACCTTTCCCACAAGAAGTCTCGATTTCTTTAGTCACTTTCACCTTCTCATCCTTATAGCAACAAAGAGTTTTATAGGCATACTGTGTAGTTTATTTCCCTAAACGGATGGCGTGCGTATAGATAAGTACACCAACGTTCTCCTAGTAGCCTAGGAGAACGTTCTTGGGCGGATTAACCGTTTTGTCGGGCCAGCAGAAGCCTAGTAATAGGCTGCTCCTCTGGCCTCCCACACTATTTACTTCCCTCAAACCACTGTCTTAGTTTTGAAAGCGATTTTTTTTGTACTTGCTCTCAGTTCACATAATCGTTTCGCAGTAACTCAATTCTCTCTGTGTCTATCTCTCTCTCTCTCTATATATATATATAGATAGATAGATATAGATAGATAGATAGATAGATATAGATATATAGATATAGATATGAATATATTTTTTATTGTTTGTGTCCGATACATCCATGTAAGTATGTATCATTCAAATGCTTTATAGTCTTAATTTTTTATTTATATATAAAGAAGGATAATACATTTAACCATTGCTGACATGTTCTCTTTGTCGTTGTATAAGTTGTTTCTAGATGTGACAGGGAATCTATCAGTTGTAACAATTAGGGCAACGTAAGTGAAGTCCGTATTTTGAAATGTGATCCTTAAAATTTTGCTGATGCGCACATTATTTTTGTTTTGAAGGACACAGAGCAGTGGGTGATGAACGCTTAACAGTCACGGAATCAGAGAAGCCTTGTACTATTCATGTCTCAATATTTCGTATTGAAAAAAATATATATTCTTCCTCCTTTTAGGAAAATTCTACGTGCTCACAGTAGATACTTCCTTTTGTAATCATAAGCAGTTTGCGTCTGCTTGCGTTCTCATATAAAAGGTAATAAAGTTCTGTAGAGTTGCAGACTTATAGATGGGTTAGCAATCCCCGTTACGATGCCTCAACTATGTAGATTTTTTCCAGCTTAGATTAGAATCAGTTCGGAATCCAGACGCCGATAGAGCCCTTTATAAAGGATCCCATTTTGTGGGGGAGGGGGATGTAATGTCTACCCTTCAATCTTCCATTCTCAAAACTTTTCCTTTTTTCATTCTTTGACATCCATGTGTTTATTTGTAGTCAAAAGTTCCACAAAGAATTTAAGGCGAAAACTGCTATAGATTCCTGCCTTTGTACAGGAAATTTTAGAACGAAGGAAATGGAAGTGGTCTATTCTTACTCGGGAAGACAGTGGTTGGACTTCCCAAGTCCACCTTTTCCATCTCGATCTTGTATTCATATTAGATCTTTAATTAAAATCACACACTTTCGTAAAGTAGAAAACACGTTTCTTTTCATGTTATCCGAAAAGAGGGAAAGGAAAAAAATACATAGAATAGAATATAACAATCTTTATATTTTGAACAGCGAGAGGGAGAGGGAGGGAGAGAGAAACAGGACTAAATAGTACAAAATCTTTACATAGCAACAAGTTCTTTTCATTAGAGATTTTATTGGTTTGATTTTTTCTATGATGATACGTTCACTGTCATCAATTGCAAAGGCCTTGGTTACCAGCAATAAGACATGGTAGGAATGGAACAAAAGACTCACAGACAGACAGATTCGTCTTGAAGATCAGTTTCGATGAGGTTGTATTCCTCAACACTGGTTTCAACATAATCATTGTCATCCATATATAGATTGTTGTGTAGTCCAAGAGCTTGTTTGCCTTCCTGTATATACGACGACGTGTTGAAGTTTCCTTATTAGCTTCTGTAGAAGTACATAATAGGACATGTTATTTGGAGATCTTTAGAGTCGCAAGACAATGATATCAGTTGATAAAAAGGATTGGATATTCAATTTTGATGTCAGAATGTTATGAGAGGACTTTGGAAAAGATAATAATCGCAAAATCGATATCCGAGTTTGTTTTGCTGAATTACTGATTTTTACTTTCAAGTTTTTGTGATTGTACTATGGGGTAAGAAAAACAAATCAGTGGGATAACAAACACACGGTTAAAATAAGTTGGTGGTGGGATAGCAAAAAACACCGCAGGGAGTAGGGTCAAACAATTTTTTTTTCTTAATCGCCAGCTAGATATACAGCAGGAAAATAACCCTTGTGTCCAGTAAGCATTGCGTTGAAAGAGCAACTCGAGGAAAAATGAATCCCAGGCTTTACAAGCCACAGGAAATTTTTTAGGGTAAAAAAAAACGTTTGTGAAAGTCATTGAAGATCTTTGGCGCCCATATTTCAGTAACTTTAAATTACAGCACGTTATACATGCGTGCATCCATACACAATAATACTAACAACATAGCAAGCAGTTCTGAAAGACCCCCCCCCCCTTAAAAGCTCTCATGAGCTTTGCGAATCTAAAGATAGGAACATATTTTTAGTATGTATTTATTAACAGTAATTTTATTGATGCTCTTGTCTTTAGTTGTTACGCATTCTCAGTGTTTCAAAATTATGATATGAATACATACATTAACACTACCATACGCACACACACACACACACACACACACACACATATATATATATATGTATATATATATATATATATATATATATATATATATATATATATATATATATATATATATATATATATATATATATATATATATACATATATATATATATGTGTGTGTGTGTATGTATGTATGTACGTTTTTTTTCTCTCTCTTTACGCACCTCTCAGGAATATCCTCGCTGTCGACTGCCCTTGGAAACTCTTTTTTCGATTTTTGTGGACTAGATATCAAGATTTTTAATCATTTTATTTTTGGATATTGGAGAACTCAACTTGTTTTTTTTATACTTGATAATTTTTTTTATAGGAAAAAACATCTATACACTTATCAGTGATAAGTAAGGAGTTTTAGATGCAATCAAGTTTGGAAGTTCATCTAGCAAATCGGAAACGTGTATTGTTTTAGTTACATATGTCAGTTTCACAAGAAGCGCAGGGGAAATTACATCACCAACGAAATGTTTAGTTTCGAGAAGTAACCCTCGAAAAGCTTTCGTTCTAAATTTGATTTCTTTTTGCTAATGGAATGTTTTTATTATTATTATTATTATTATTATTATTATTATTATTCCCAGACATAAAAATGTATTTCAAAATATAAAAAGCTCGTTTAATGGAAAAGTATATAATCTCCATGAATATAGTGACTAGTTTTCAACATGTCAATGGTAGCCAACCAGGAGAGGTGGGGGGGGGGGGCGTGGCTGGTATCACACGAAGATTAATGTACTTAGAGTATTCGGGTCTATTCTGCTGATGGTATTTTTCTATAAGACTATTATTCCTTATTTGTTAGAGTGGTTGGTAATTACATGAAATATACTGAATAGTCGAGGTGGATGTTTTGCATTTCTCTGTAACCCCATCTAATTTAAAGATAACATGCACACTACATATATTTACTTACTTATTTATTTATTATATGCATAACCAAGAGATCAGACTTATGAAAAGAAGTCATGGATGAATGCACTTCGTACATCTGAATGGGAGTTCCATAGTGCAAATGACTTTTTGAAATAGAAAAAGGGAACTTGTGTATGTGTATGGTCGCCCGTGAGAAGATAATGACTCCTCTTCAAATCTTGGGACAATCCATACGATAATGATGAACCTGTTGCTTATGATAGCTATTTTTTGTAAAGTTGTGTTAATTTTGTGATGAGATAAGTAATACACACACACACACACACACACACACACACACACACACACACACACACACACACACACACACATACATATACATATACACAACTTACACGTACATGTATGCATTTAGGATACATACTTTTCAAAACAGACTTGGGGGAATACTTACGTTAAGCTTTATGTACACACGCGCGTGCAACATGCAATTTTTCTCTTGATCAATTTACTCATTTATATTTCTCTTCGTTGCAGGTTGGTATCCCTGATGATTGCTTCACGACGCGCTCGCCGTTGCGTGTCCCTTTGTCAGAAGATCTAAGTAATAAAGAGCAGCGGGGCGTTGGAGGTGGACCCCGCGCGGCCACCTGCCCGTCGTCGTCGCCCCTCGCACCACACCACAACACATCAAAGTAAGCCGGGCTACTTCCGTTTCATTGACGTAGTTGGTGGCATCTTGCCTTCTGTAGTTGTAGACGCTCAGCCATTTCCCGTAATTCCCGTGCAGAGGAAGACCTACCTTTCCGAGAGCACCCTAAGGTACTCGCAGTGCACATGATCAGTATCATAGTGCAGATTTTCTCTCTCTAGTAATGCCTGTGCTAAAGAAAAACCGGAATACCTGCGACATTCTATCTTGACGAATGAAAGAAATGATAGAATAGCATGACGTTGGGCATCCTAGCTCTGGCCTTGTCCTCTGGTCTTCCTTACCATAGGGCTGTCTGTAGTTGTGGCCTGCGCGCTGAAGATCAGGCTGAAGAAGAAAGAAGAGGATGTAGGCTAATTAAGTCGTCCTCGGCATCATGGCTACCGTTTTACATCGATTGAACGCTCTTGTTATCTTATCGACATGATAATACATAGAGATACAGCTTTGATATCTGATATCGGAATATATGATAGTACAAGTGAAAATGTTATTGAAAGGGAACTATCTCTGTTATTAAGCCCCCCCCCCCCCTCCCTTTTCTCTCTCTCTCCCTTTCTCTTTCCTGTTCTCTGTCACACACAAATTTATATGTATGTTAGCTAATTCTGAACTTTCTTGTGGCATTGACGAAGCCCTAACTGGCTAGTCTTGAGAGCAACGAAACCGTGGACAGTGGCCAGAGTACTCTGTCTAGGATTTCAAGCTCTATCTTGTAGGTTTTTATAGTCTAAAAAATCCTCTTCCTGTTCCAAGATTGCAATGGAATTTCGATACAAACATGCTTGTATGCTAATGCCATTTTACATACAAGAGGCTTTATCTCCGACATGCATGTCCTCTTGCCCGGCGTGTGTTGGCCACTTTCTCTCTGGAGACAGGCTATGGTTCGGGGAATAAGGAGAAAGGTAACATTATGAAGGGGAATGATGGTTGGCGAGAGTGCTTTTGGTTTAAGTCATCATGGCCAGCCTTAAAGCTGTTGTGCCGCGGGACTCGCGTAGTGGTGATAGCGGAGGCGGGAGCGGCGAGGGGATGGCCTTCCCACACCGCCTCTGTAGCCGCTCTTATTCCCCCTGTGTCGCCCTCTGCCTCTGCCCTGCCCCTTCCGCTCCTACTGCAGATACGCCTTCAGTCATTTCAGAGAGGGAGTGAGCGAGTCTCAGTGGCAGAAGGAAGGGAAGGGAGAGAAGAGAAGAAAAGAAAAGAATGCGAGGAAAAAGAAGGGGAATGGGACTGGGGGCGAGATGATGAAAAAGAGAGCGAGTAAGAGAGGTGGAGGGGGATAACAAAAGGATGGAGGAGGGAGGAGTAAAACGTGATGGAAGGAGAGGGGAAAGAGAAACTGTAAGAAGGGGAGGAAGGGAGAAGAGAGATTAGAAAAGAGGTAAACGGTAGACAGAAAGGGAAAGACTCGCTTTCCCTCCCTCTCCCTCCCTCTCCCTCCCTCTCCCTCTCTCTCTCTCTCTCTCTCTCTCTCTCTCTCTCTCTCTCTCTCTCTCTCTCTCTCCCTCTCTCCCCTCCTCCCTCTCCCCTCCCTCTCTCTCTCTCTCTCCCTCTCTCCCTCTCCTCCCTCTCTCTCTCCTCTCTCCTCCCTCTCTCTCCTCTCTCTCCTCTCTCTCCTCTCCCTCTCTCTCTCCCTCCCTCCCTCCTCCTCCCTCCCTCCCTCCTCTCCTCCTCTCTCTCTCTCTCTCTCTCTCCCTCTCTCTCTCTCTCTCCGTCTCTCCCTCCCTCCCTCCATCCTCTCCTCCCTCCCTCCCTCCTCTCTCCACTCTCTCTCTCTCTCTCTCTCTCTCCCTCTCTCTCCTCTCCTCTCCTCTCTCCTCCCCTCCCTCCCTCCCTCCCTCTCCTCCCTCTCTCTCTCTCTCTCTCTCTCCTCTCTCCCTCCCTCCCTCCTCTCTCTCTTCCTCTCTCTCATTCTACCCTCTCTCTCTCCCTCTCTCTCTCTCTCCTCCCGCCCCTCTCCCTCCTCTCTCCCTCTCTCTCCCTCTCCCCCCCTCTCTCTCTCTCTCCTCTCCCCTCCTCTCCTCTCCTCTCCTCTCTCTCTCTCTCTCTCCTCTCTCCTCTCTCTCCTCTCTCTCTCTCCCTCTCTCCTCTCCCTCTCCTCTCTCCCTCTCCTCCTCTCCCTCTCTCTCTTCTCCTCCCTCTCTCTCCTTCTCTCTCTCTCTCTCTCTCTCTCTCTCTCTCTCTCTCTCTCTCTCTCTCTCTCTCTCTCTCTCTCTCTCTCTCTCTCTCTCTCTCTCTCTCTCTCTCTTTCTGTCCCTCTGACCCTCCCTTTATCTATATTCTTCCTGCTATTCTGCTTATTTGTACCTCGGAAGTACTCTCCTTAGCTGATCAAAAAATCCGCTCCACTCCTAGGTAGTCCCTCCAAAGCAGCGGTCGGCAACCTGCGGCTCTTTCAGGAGACTTTTGTGGCTCTTGCTGCGGCTCCTGTCTCCTACTTACAGATTGACTAAGTTACCGTAAAAATAACACGAAGATACTGGCCTAGATAGCCATAGAACCATAGTGTAGCTAACCAGGTCTCTGCTAGGTCCTCCGCTTGGAATATAATGGGGTATATTACTATTGTTGTTATTATTTGTATTAAAATGTATCTTTAATTTGACGAGGAAGATTTAATATTTCGTATTTCCACTCAGGAATTACACTGCGGCTCCAGACGCGCTACTTTTCTAGCTCATCACACATTCAGGGTTTCCGACCTCTGCCCTAAGGCAAGGCGGATTACCATCTAACTACTCCTAAACACAAGTCCCCATACGTAAGAATTCTTGTACAGGCGTCTTGTTGTCATCGGTGTTACGGTGTCATATTCTTTGCTTTTGTTCTTTCAAGGGAACGTTGCTAAATAGAGAGGCAAGGCATGTGTCCTATTCGCTTCACGACAAACACACTCGTGAGCCTGCTACACACAGCCCGAGGTTCGTGGGTCTTGCCTGGAAGGGAACGGGTGGGTCCCCTCCCGCGCCCTGCTGGTCGTTTGTGAGGGTCGGGGATGGGAAGGGGGAACTTGCCTTGGGGCGACTTTCACTTTTGTTTACAGAAACGGTCCGAGTAATGCTACAAGAGAATGGGTCACAAGATGCCATATCGTTATGGAGAATTCTAGAAGTGGATTTGTCTCCTAGCGTGAGACGAGGATCCTTGCCGACATTCAACTTTTTTATTATGATGATAGATGGTATATATCTTTGGGAAAATTCACGTGGAAAGTTAAAACTTGATTTCTAGTTAGGCCAAATGTATCCCGTATTAGCCTTTGAGCCACGAAGATTTTTTTCTGTTGTTTACCACTTGTTCGTTTTCTAAACGCGCCTGAAATATCAAAACCTGGTCAGCTGAGATTATCCCCGCCGATCTTCTGGTGATTTGCAGCATTAGGAAGGTCATATTTTTAGATTAAGAGCTTCATGCAGCTGGTGTAAGGGTTCAACAGTAGCAATTTTCGTTTTCATCATTTTTAGTAGTTTATAGCAAGTTCTTGTGCGTATGATCTCGCGATGAATGATCTGAGATGTAGTGGAATTCGAATACCGCTGAGCACTTCCGGTCCGTTGAAAATATGCAAGTTTGCTTTACTGGGTTTAAATTTAGAGTTTAGGAAAATCTGAACAGCTTTCTTGAAATTTGATCATTGAATTATAAGTGTGAAATAGTAAAATAGGAGGGAGCATTGGGGCGGAGTAGATTTTTATCTACTATATCTACTGCCGTATAAAACTCGATTATGTTCATGGTGTGGCAATATGAAGGTTTGTGAGTAAACACTGCCTCATTTCGGCTGGTTATCGTGTGTGCACCATGGAGAAAGGATACGTTAAGGCAGCGGGACAGGAGAGGCTCCACAGTAACACGTAAATGTTTAAGGAGATAGGTGTCAGGGGAAGGGCGAGTGAGAAATCTATTACTCTCGCTTCCGCACTGAGCTTTAACTCCTTAAGGTGACTCATCGCAACACTGCGCACTCCTAATACGGCCGTGCCTGAAACGATGCCACCACGTTAGTTTACGCGGCATACCGAGGGGGATGGGCGTCGTGCCTTTAGATGGGTATTGATAGGAACTTCTAAAGTAACAAGAAGTGTTCCCTCATGATGTTTTGAAGCAGATGACATGGGAGGGATATGGGTCAGGGTTTGTGTGTTCTGGGAAGGTGGCAGTCGCTTGTGCAGAGTTGAGCTGGTATGTGGCACTTTACCAAGGAATTTGCCCCTGCCCAATCGTTCAAATAACAACATTGTGGCAGGATGTATTACAACAATCTCTCTCTCTCTCTTTCTCTATCTTTCTCTTTCTCTTTCTTTCTTTCTTTCTCTCTCTTTCTTTCTCTCTCTTTCTTTCTTTCTCTTTCTTTCTCTCTCTCTTTCCTTCTCTCTCTCTCTCCTCTCTCTCTCTCTCCTCTCTCTCTCTCTCCTCTCTCTCTCTCTCCTTCTCTCTCTCTCTCTCTCTCTCTCTCTCTCTCTCTCTCTCTCTCTCTCTCTCTCTCTCTCTCTCTCTCTCTCTCTCTCTCTCTCTCTCCTTCTCTCTCTCTCTCTCCTTCTCTCTTTCTTTCTTTCTTTCTTTCTTTCTCTCTTTTTCTCATTTTCTTTCTTTCTTTCTTTCTTTCTTTCTCTCCCTTCTCTCTTTCTTTCTTTCTTTCTCTCTCTCTCTCTCTCTCTCTCTCTCTCTCTCTCTCTCTCTCTCTCTCTCTCTCTCTCTCTCTCTCTCTCTCTCTCTCTCTCTCTCTCTCTCTCTCTCTCTCTCTCTCTCTCTCTCTCTCTCTTCCTCTGTCTGTCTGTCTGTCTGTCTGTCTGTCTATGCACATCTGTTTGTCTATATCTCTCTCTAATCCCATCTTCATCTCTTGTATGTGAGTGTTTGCGCGTGCATGTGTAATTGATGTATAACATACATACACGTGTGTGTGTGGGGGGGGGGGGGGCAGTGTCTCGATTTATATATTTATAAATGTGTGTGTGTGTTCGTTCGTGTGATCGTTTATTATCTACACAACCAACAGAAACACTTGCATATGCACAAACATACTCTGGTTTCTCTCTCTCTCTCTCTCTCTCTCTCTCTATATATATATATATATATATATATATATATATATATATATATATATATATATACATATACATATACATATACATATACATATACATATACATGTACATGCATGCACATATACACACACACACACACACACACACACACACACACACACACACACACACACACACACACACACACACACACACACACACACACACACACACACATACACACACAAACATACACACAAATGTGTACATATGTACACATTCACACATATTCACACAAATACACATGTAGACACACACAACCACACGCGCGCGCGCACATCTAAGTATACACGTTTGTGTGCCCTTAATGTATAAAGAGACTAAATAAAACTAGACACTGGGATAACGGTTAGAAAAGCTTGACATCTCATTGATTGTGTTGCAACCTGCCGCAGGCGCTGCTGCAGCTTTCACTCGGAATCTCCCCGGTCTCAGCCATGAGACTGGAGGATTGAGGTGTGGCCGGCCGTCTCCTCCAGCACGCAGAGCCTGAGCCAAGGCGGAGACGAAGGAAGGAAAGCACTAGAAACATTTCATTCACCCACCCCACCTCTCTCTCTCTCTCTCTCTCTCTCTCTCTCTCTCTCTCTCTCTCTCTCTCTCTCTCTCTCTCTCTCTCTCTCTCTCTCTCTCTCTCTCTCTCTCTCTCTCTCTCTCTCTGTGTGTGTGTGTGTGTGTGTGTGTGTGTGTGTGTGTGTGAAGTGGTCTGCTGAATCGTGCATGGTTCGAAGCCTTCTCTGCCCTTACCCGAAGGTTTGGGGATTCGCGGCTGCTCCGCTGATTGTTTGCGCGATGCTTTAAGAGCCGTAAGTGACTCCAAAAGGGCGCCGTGAAAACAGTGTGCCAAGAGGGGAGGTCAAGTAGGGATGAGGAAGAGGCATGAATGAGAATTGATGGTTCCACAAAGCAGGATATGGAACTGCCGTTTCGATGTTACACCTTACGAAAAAGAACGACGCCCGTAGAAGTGACCTCAATATTTGGATATGCTTTATGTAATTAACAAAGGCAGTGCATAATTATTTAGAAAAATGCATTGCAAGAGGCTTCAGAGCTACACTAAAGATATCGATCATTGTGAAATTGTAAGAGTAATCCCAACAATATGAAGAAGCAAACAATTTGGATGATTATTAATGGAAGGAAATCTACGGTTAGTACAGTGAAACGCGAACATCCAGGTTTCGCGAAATATGAAGAGTTGAGAAAGTATACACACGCGCACGCACGTACACACACACTCCCTCTCTCCCTCTCCTTCTCCTTCTCCTTCTCCTTCTCCTTCTCCCTCCACACACTCTCTCTCTCTCTGTCTCTCTCCCTG
>NW_028234435.1:8916894-8936894 GCF_977035675.1 Penaeus japonicus
GTTCACTTTGTGTCTGCAGACCCGCTCGCCTTGCACCTCAGCCCAGTTCAGAGACAATTGTCATTCACACCTTGAAAGCAAGGAAGGGTGCACGTACGGCCAAAACTTGTCCGAATGTAGATTTGAACTACATTTCTGTCATTTGCGATTCTGCCCCGTCTTGGGCATTGGCACTTGCGGAACATAATGTAATGACAAAAGCGAATGGTGTTGAAGTTCTCTCTTAGTTTGGACTGAGTTGTGATGGAAGTATATAAGCAAAGAAAATATTGATTTTATCGCAAAAATACGTTGACAAATATAATAGTACCGCAGTGTGTGTGTGTGTGTGTGTGTGTGTGTGTGTGTGTGTGTGTGTGTGTGTGTGTGTGTGTGTTCGTGCGTGCGTGTGTGTTATAAATTATATGCATATGTATAGATATAATTACAGATATGATTATCTATATATTTTTCCATCCCCCTTTATATTTCTGTATCTGTAAAAATGGAATTCTGAAACCATATTCTAGGGTAACTGAAATAAAAGAACATTAGAAATCCTTTGCGGTAATATACTAATAGCCTGACCAATAGGCAAGTGGTTGGAAAGAATATGCAATAAAAACAGACTAGAGAAGGGCTGCCAGATATTGACATTTCCTACTAAGACGGACAGTTGTCAGAAAGTCTTGGGCACGTTTCCTTCTCTGTCTTACCTCTAGTTAAGGGGCCTGCGAATCAAGTTGCGCCTTATTTCTTGTGCGTTTACTTCCGAAACTTCAGACGGTAGTTTTCTGTTCATTGAAATGTATGATCATTCTGATGAGCAAGACCACAAAGTAGAAGAGATTGGAGCCAGGACAGGTCTTATTTCTCGCGCAACCCATTTATGCCAAATGAACTAAACGTGCTACACGTGTAGTTCACATGTTGATTGTTCTCAGTTTCTTAGTAGAAGGAAGGAAAAGGAGAAAAAGAAAAGGAAATGAAATAGACTGGCTAGCATAGTAACTGAACACGACCTCCATGTTGTTAGTGAATTATGTTGACAGATCATAGATGCAATGCCATGACGCCGCATCCAGCCGTCGTCTTTGGGATGAGGATTCATGTTAAATCTCGTGATGAAGATGCAATACTTACATAACGAACTGTATGAATACGAAATCAACTCGCTGGTCGTCTCGCAGCAGAAAATAACATGAAAATGCCAGAGTTCAAACACGATACTGTCGGGATATTTATGCATTAAGCGCGAGAAAATCACGTCTGCGATAAATGCACAAATGGTTATGAAATTAATCAGGCGACCTTGTGCAAAGGTATAAAAAATATTTACGTTTGCTCAAATAGCCACCATTCCGAGCCTGTCCCGGTATTAAATTGCCCGTACGTTATCAATTGCCAAAGCAAGGGTGAGCGGTTAAATGTCATTTGGTTTTGGTCTGCCGTCTGAGGCCCAGGGCACTTTGATGTGACGTCATAGAATAATTTTAAAGTCTTCACACAGCTGTGTAGACCTTGACGTCAAAGCGATGGGCGGAGCCATCGCGTCACTACTCACTCTCTCTTTTCCACATCCTCACTCCCCTCCCTACCCTCACCCCACCACACCCCATCCCTCTTGCCTTCTCACTCGCTTTCTATTTGTCTTCTCTCGTTTGGTCCTGAATATTCCTCCTTTTTTGCAGCCATTCACGCTCGTGTGTTTCTATCACCACTGATGTATGGAGGAGGAATCCCATGTAATTGATTTGAATTCCTTTCAAGAAAGAAAGCATCTTTGAATAAAGATAGGATTTTTACATTTATTCAATGAAAATGAAGAAAATTACTATTTGGTTATTATTATAATACAAATGTTAGGAATAGAAGTATCTGATTATATCAAGGACTATCGGCAGAGCCGTAAATGCACGTTGCACCGCCATGATTTTGTTTCTATGAAGTTACTTTTTGTTCGGGGGGAAGGGGGGGGGTTAATAGTTGTTAATGTCCTTGCATTCTTTAGCCATATTAAGAACAAGAATCCGTTTTAATAAATCTTTTCACTCAGTGGTTTATAACTACTTGTTGTCTTTACGATGCATGAAAATCATCTGATACCATTTTTACTTGTCTCCATAGCTACATTGTACAAGTCTAATTTAATCGCACTTTGGGTGTCCCAGCATGTACAGATTGTGTCGCAGTGAAGACCGGCTTTAATTGTTTTAGATCGACTCCAAATGCAATTATTTTGGTTTTAATGTGTTGATTCTTCCCTCTATACACTCCAGCTTAGTCGCTTTAGAGCTGCTTCCGCCGATGATGAACGCGGTATTTCCGGCGTCGCCCGTGTCCTGTCCGCTCTTGGGAGCGCACTTGTGAGGCTGCCGGACTCACCTAATGCTCGGAGCGGGCCAATTGATACACACACACACACACACACACACACACACACACACACACACACACACACACACACACACACACACACACACACACACACACACACATATACATGTACATATAGATATATATAAATACATATATTCATATGTACATATATATATATATATATATATATATATATATATATATATATATACACAGATATATATATATATACACATATACATATACAGATATACATATACACATATACAGATATATATATATATATATATATATATATATATATATATATATATATATATATATATATATATTGTTTGATGTATCACTTGATTTTTTTCTTGCACAATGTAATGTAAGAAGCTATCTAATAATACATATAAATGATCGTGAGCTCAAGAGCTCAGGTATCCTTCAACAATTCAGAAGACTTATGTAACTCAGCTATTCCTTGTGGCCGGGCCATATCTGTGCAAGTGGGGTCGACAGACGTTCGGTCATGGTCACATACAATGTTCACGAAGGACTGGTTGGGGGGGGGGGGGTGACATGTGTCACACACACACTCACTCACTCACTCACTCACTCACAGATTACATTTGTGAATGGAACAAAATCGCCAAGCACAGTCACGTGTCGCGCACGGGTCAACTGGCCGCAGCCTAACCTCCTATCTCATTATGCAAGCCACGGAATGTTTACTCCTGAGTCGACTGTTACTGCTACAAAATTTTGACAAATGAGGATGATAATCGCCTAGTGTCACAGGTCAGAGCTTGTCACTTCTCACGCAGAAATTTGCGCTATTAAGCAGAGCGAAGTAGGCATTCCCTGCTCTCCCTCCTGCCCAGCACATCGCATTGCTCAGTCAGTGTGCATTCTACCTTTCTTCATATGCTAGGGTTGCAGCGTCACTCGCCAACTAGTCTTGCTCCTCTGATATATGCGCCACTGCCACTGGTTCCTTCAACAATGGCAATCGTGGAGCGGTTGCCCGAGTAAATCCACTTCACTCGATGGCCATTCCCCCGGTGCCCTCTGCTCATGTCCGTCCCGCTGGTGAGCCTCCTGCTTCGTCGGTTCCCGGGTGAACTGACCACCTTAGGCCGCTCCATGAGTGACCCTTCCGATGTCGGCTGCTCCTCTAGTTTGAATGACCACCGCTCCGGACGTGATTTCCCTCTGGCGCAGAAGGGCACACCCGAGAGATCCCACTGCCCTCTATGGCAGTGGTTCTCAACCTAGGGGTCGCGAGATGCTTTTGGGGGGTCGCGAGATGATGTTAAAAAAAAAAAAAAGTATTATGGTCGACTTTTGTTTTAAGGCTGTCAAAATAATTCTGCTCATAAATTTCAAACAAATAATAAACTGAATGTTTAAATTTCAGTAAGAGAGATCTCACACACACACACACACACACACACACACTGTGTGTGTGTGTGTGTGTGTGTGTGTGTGTGTGTGTCAGAAGCACTTCGGGGGAAGGCGGGGGTCACGAGTCTCTACCAATATTGTCTGGGGGGTCGCGGGCCAAAAAGGTTGAGAACCACTGCTCTATGGCACCCTTTGCATTTGCTTTCTGCTGGCAGCGTTCGTTCATTTTCCGCGCCTCACACTTTTGCCGATGCTTCCGTCCTTCTAGCCCAGTGTTCTTCAAACTTTTTATAGCGCGACCCAGTTAATTTTCATGTCCTCGCGCCCCTATTGGACATTATTGCCCACTAATCAGTAGGTATTACACTTTCCTTTATCCGCTACGAAAGCTATCTGTTTTTGGGTTACCTACCCTATCTACAAATGCATTTTTAACGTGCGTTCCTTATATATTTTTCTTACTGTCCTTCTTTAATGAGACACAGTGACCCACTGACCACTAGGTCCTAACCCGTACCTTGAAGAATCCTGTTCTAGCCGACGTTGCTCAAGCACCAGCTGGCACTCCTGCTCTTGCAGCTGCTTTAGCCACTCTTCTTGTTGCTTGCCACAGCTCTCACTCCTTCCACCAATTTCCTTACAGGTTATAGATGTCTTGTGTAGCGACACAACTTTTAATGCGCTCGGAGTTGGATAGATGACATGCTTTCCAAAGATGCTTGCTTATTGGTTGGTGGATGCACTGCCAGGTATATTGGGAATTTTGTAGGAAAACAATCTGAACCCTCTTTTCCTACTAACACACAAAACACGAAGAACACTTAAAAAAACTCATTTTTGTATAATCGAAGAAAAAATAGATGAAAAGACTTTCGGACAGCACTTATGTAATCAATTGAAGGAATTGAGGCTTTTTACATTTGAAGGGAACAGTTAATGCATGTATTTTTTTCTTATCATTTTCCTCACCGCAGCCACGTGCTAGGCCCCAGGGGGTAAGCAGCAAGTTTGAATGGACGGACCTTAAATGATGACGTAAAGCAGCTCAACGTGTTGCAGACAAACGTGAGCGTCTCTCCCAGCTGTTGGAAAACGTGTGCGTTGCTACAAAAGACGCCTTATGTTCACGATGTTTTTATTGGGTGCAGTAAATGCCGAGGCAGTGACTTCAGTCATGTGTAGCGGAATATCTATAGGGTTTCGTTTTCGTTTCAATCACATTATTTTCTCAGTCAGAAGACAAGAGCTAATTGAATAGCAATTTAATAGTTGTGTACACGCTAGTCAGTATTTTGTCGCCAAACACTAGTAAATTTATTGAGGTTCGATAAATCCCCTTTCGGGTAGATTGACACAAGTGACATGTTATGGGTGTTTTTAATATTCACCGCACTGAAAAATCTTACGTTAAGAGATCTGTTAAAAACTGGATTTTGTACAACATCTTTTCATTAGTAGAGGAAAAATGTTCTGATAAAATCTTTTTGTCAGAAAATTGTAGGGGGGAAATTGGCCGGTCGTCCCCGCCGCTGGAGCTTTGTGTTCATAGAGGATCTTGGCTTTTGAAATCCACGGAATTTTGTATCCGATTCCGAGCGCGCCTTGAGGGAAAACACCCGCGGTCATCGCCGGTACGAATCCCGCGTTAACCGCCCGTGCAGCCACCCGTGTAAAGTGAAAGTGTCCCTCTTTAGAAACAGATTCGTCCGGAAGTTTTTATTAATGACGTCGCGTCGGCATATGATTCTTTCTAACGTTTCATTCTTCGCGAGATCTTCGCCAGAATTGTCCTGTCTTAAGAACGGGGTCTGTATTTAGCCTGATACTGACCCGGTGGCAAAACGGGAAACCAATGCAGGTGTCAAAGCGCCAACAGAGACTGTATGACGGCAATAGAATTGATACCACACTATATGTAACGTATTATTTACCGATGTGTAACCAGATACGTCTAGCTATTTATATAAATATATATATATATGTGTGTGTGTGTGTGTGTGTGTGTGTGTGTGTGTGTGTACGTACATATATATATATATATGCATTTATGCACACATGGACGTGAATAAGACTGAAGTGGAATGGGAGGGCGAGGCGAGAGAGCGTAAAGAGCCATAGGCGCGAGGGAGGGAGGAGGAGAAAGCCAGAGAGGGAGCACAAAAACGTCGCACGGGACCTTTAATGACCATGCTTTTTCATGGCCATCCGTATCTAACTGGGAATTTGAAAATATTGTTTCTGATATTTATTTTTATATAAGTAACGTTTATTTTCAGGTTTAGAATATTTCGTTTTGTTATGTAAACGACGTTTTAGTTTACTGGTAGTGCGCAAATGTGAACTCCCAGTCAAAGAACTCGAATATTGGCGTGTTGTGTACCTACTGATTGAATTGTATCACTTTTAACACTAATTAATTTTTACAACTTTATTAGTAACATTTGTGAAAGTAGAGAATGTCGGTCGAACCAAATCATGGATGATTCACTCAGTAACTATACCAGTCATCTGATAATTGCACACGATGTACAAAGTGGTTTGATTGAAGTTAGCTGAGGTTAACCTCAGTAAACCTAGACTACCCAGGTAAATGAATTTGGTAATATATGCAGTACCTGAGATTTCAAGTCTTACTCTCGCTCCTTTAGTTCCATTGCCCAGAAATAATGAATTGTCAGATAAATCATATATATGTTCATCATTTTTAGTATTATACATTTGTACAGTATAAACACAGTGTGTGTGTGTGTGTGTATGTGTTTGTGTTGTGTGCCTAGGTATATAGCTATATGTATGTATTTATACATATACAAAACGATTATTCGGATCATTATAATCCAGTAAACTATGAATTAAGTATAGTTAAAGTGTATTGCTGGACAAATGATGTATGTTTTTCCTCTTGTGTACTTTCTTGTTCTTTACTTGAAGTTTGTTATATTCACAAAAGTTTGGCTTGTTTATTCAGTCTATGTATATTTTTTAATTGTATTAAGTCTTGCCATGTTACGAGGAGGGCACCCTACGCCGGCGGTAGTGTTCGTAAGTCCCGTCTTTTTTCTTCTTTCTTTCCTTCTCCCTTCCTTTCTTTTGTATGATACTAGTTGACATGAATTGAGTCATTTGTACCTTATGGATTAGTAAACTGTATAAGGCAGTCTTATCTGTAACGAGATCTGAAGAGATAAAAGGCTATCATGTATTATAATGTTAAACTGATACATTATCTTCTGTGGACACAACTATCGTAACTGCGTGCCAACAATATTATTTCCTTTGAAGAGTAACAAAACATCAACCAATTTAGGAGTATAGCGGGGGCAGTGTGGTAGTCTGATGTGTAGAACAACCCGTCAGACCTGTTCTGATGAATATACGCTGGTTTAGTGTCACCTTCGTTGTTTCCTGACAACGCTTTCCGCCACGGCGCGCCTCCTCACCCGTCTAGTCGCAACTCGACCGCACACCTTTTCCCCTTTTCTTCTGACCTTCGACCTGAGTATCCTCCTCATTTATTTATTTTGTTGATGTATTGCTACTGTGCACTTCATTTTGGTTTATCCCGTCGCAAAGGTCAAAGGGTTTTTTCTGGTGCCTTTTGCAATGCAGCAGCTTTCCTCCTTTCACCATTGGGCCTCCTACTCTCTGATCCCTCCCCGTCCCTTCTCACTATCCACTCCCCTTTCCTGTATCAGAACTCTTTCTAACAGAAGTCGGCGGAAAGTATGGGTGTGGATAAAGGATTTTCAAAATGCAAGTTTATTAACTGACGTATTTTGTAGCTGCTACTGAAATATTAATGGTGCATCTTGCATTGTGAAATTATTCACTCATTCAAACCTTTCCTCAACATTTCCATTACTTGAGACACCCGTCTGGTTTTCCCGACTTATCTCATTTTATGTAACAATATTTATCTTGTTTAAAGGTAAGCGAAGAAAACAATATGTTTGGGAACGAATTACATCATTCGCATTTGGATCAAACATACAGTAGGTCTTACATCTCTTTCTGTAAACATTATTTCAATAGGTTCCTTTGAGTTCACTTGGATTACAGATTGCAAGAATTATGATAACGAATCTCTCAATTACAAAGAAATATAAATCGATTTAGTACCCTGGAAGCACAAGATTCTGATCCTCACGACGTCTTCCAAATTATAAATATTATGCGCCGTTCGTATGGTTGGAATGCATAGTTAATTCACGTGGTTGAGTGGAAGCAGAGCTTGTAAGAAAACTCATACCTCTAGCACTTCTCTGGTGTTGTGTCTGTGAATACACTGTTTTTTCAGTATCTCTTATTAATATTGGAATTGGAATATCGTCTCCCTATCTCCTCGCTCTCTCCTCTCCTTTTCCTTTCCTCCTTTCGCCTCTCCCGCTCTCTTCCTCAGTTTGATCATAACCATGAGTACATGCATTCGTATGTGATTGAAGGTAAATAGATAAAGTGCAGGAGAGAGAGAGAGAGAAGAGAAGAGAAGGCGGCAGCGGCCATGGACCTGCGGAAGTAGGTCAGGGCCTTCCTAGTCACTAGCTCTGGCTGACATACACCACCGTCATTGCGCGGTACCGGGGAGGGGAGGAGGGGGGACGGACCGGGGCCAAACGAACTTAGGCAGATTGTGGGTCTTCGGAAAATTTTAGGGGACGATGTATGGATATACGTATTAGTAATCGGAAATCAGGATGATTCCCTGATCATAGTTTTATATACTCAGTGTAGTGAAGGATGTGCAGCTTTCATTCACTTTCTCTGTCTAGAAAGTCGGAAGGGTTATCAGCACGATAACATGCCAGCCGTATTTTTGTGTCATTAGTATACTTCATTGAGGACACCAAATGATAGAGAAAATGTCTGCAGCTGCCAGTGTATATTTGTATGTTTGATTATTAATCATCCTTTGTGTGGGTAAATGTTTCTTGAATGGCGATGTGTACCTGGTGTAAGTGAACAACACTGTATTCCTCATCAGTTTTTTTGTTGTTATTCGGGTTTCTTTGTTCCGTGTCATGACTTGTTTCCTCGTCAATTCCATGTCAAACCAAGATAACCCTTCTTTCGAATAGACATATAATTTTTATTTTCCGGTCAGAAGGCGCTATCATAAACGATTTCGATGCTGTAGCACATGGTTGAAGCAACGTCTTGATTAATAAATGCGGTAAAACCGAATACACTTGTTGCACTGGGTCTTCATGGCTTGCTTGGTGTTGGCGAAGCGACTCAATCAATAGAACGACCCACTTCTCTGCCACGCTCCAAGCCAGAAGATATACTGGGTCTGGATTTGACACCGTGCATCACATCAAACGTGGCTCCACCATTGGTAGCCTGTCTCTCTTTTTATATTCGGTCACTGATATTTCACTCCATTCACATGCCTAGTAGCTTTTTGTGCTATCATCGGTGATACTATAGCTAATGTTATTATATGCATCATTATGTAATTATTTTGACGGAATTTTAAATACTAATGCTTATCGCCTGTTCTCTATGTTTTGAAATTGCATTGTATATATTATATTATATATATATATATATATATATATATATATATATATATATATATATATATTATCATTAATTAATTTACACTGCTATTGTTACAGTTAATGTTTGTATTGTAATTGTTATTTGTTGTTGATAATATATTATAGAGATTATTAGTGTTTTCGTTTTCTTCATTTCTTTTGCGTTTGCCATCATTACCTTTTGATGATGCTCTCGATGAATGTACTGGTGTTATTTCCATGTCTTACTATCATGCTACTGTCGATGTTTCTGCTGAATGGTTCCCGGTGCCAAAATTGCTGATGGTCCTGAACGCAAAATGGAAGTCTTTGTTCTCACTTAATTTTTGCGTTTGAAAAGGGCTTAGAGAAGTCATACATGTTTTTACTACCATTATTTGAATTAATTCCGCCGACCCGGCGATTCTCGGCCGCTAAATTGTCGAATAAACTTCAGCTCTTTCCAGCAGGGCTACGATAGTTCCGAAGAGTTTCAAGTAGTCCCCAGACCAGTTCAGGGGACTTACTTCTTCGACTTCTGCTATTACCACCAACGCTGCCTGTATTAACTGCTACCGCTGCTGTTGCAGCCATTAGTAATGATGATGATAATTATTATGATAATTACTAGCACCTGCTCCACAAGTGCTACCTGTATTACTTTTACAAGTGATATCTAACTCGCAAACTATTTTAACCTTTAATCCCAATTTGTTTCATCCACACCGCATATGCACACTGTATACCATGATGCCTGCAAGATTTTAACACCGAGTTCTTAGGCTAGCCTTTCGTTCAGCAAACTTGCTAGCGCCTACAGTTCGCCGCAAGTCAACTGCATGACTCGCGGCAAACGAATTCGAGCGAAGCAAGATGACAGAGATGTTTGTAAACAATGACTTCATTTTTTGCCTGATTTCTTGAAAATTTTGGCTTCCGTCTGGTACTTTTGTTTGTGTTGAGATCTGGTTACTTAGTAAATATTTGCAATTGAATGGATAGATAAAATAAATTCTTATATTTAAATACGTGGATGTCAATCGAGTTCAAGAATTGCGCGTAAACAAAACGACGAAAGCGACAACAACAACAGTTCCGTCGTGCGCGTAAGGCGGATTCACTCTCCTTTCGCAGCCGGAGTTTTGCTCTTTTGAGCTCCCATTTTCAGTGTTAGGTTATATTTTTTCTAGGACCCTTCCATTCTTGAGCACCGTATTTATAATGTAGATATTTTATGGACTGAGATCAGAATGACTGTGTCTATGTCATAAATGTGTGGGTACCTGTATTTTATGATGTAAAATATTTATCTGCGTTATTTACTTACGTGTGTGTATGTGTCTGCGTCTGTGTTTATATGATTATAATTTACATATTATATATATATGATTTTATTTGTATATATTTAACATTTTACATTTGATTTGTATATTTTACTACCTCTTTTTTAACTGAAAACCTAAAGTTAATCTGAAATTAATTCCAAGTAGAGTCGCAGTATCCGGTAACGTGTGTTTTGATTTCAAGATGAAAATAAACGTGCTAACGCGTTATGGCCTTAGGTAACAACACCACGACTAACAGAAATGGTAATTTCCGCACCCAGTTATCCGGAGAGGAAGTTGCAGTGAACGACTGTTATTGGGGCAGTCCCTCATTCGCCGTGGCGTTCCGCGTTACGTCGCCACATTTCCCATTATTATTTGTGGTCATTAGGCCCTCACACCTCAATTTTCTGCACTCATACCACTAATGTTTTTATTTTCACTTCTGTTGTCATGTTCTCGCCCATCCACGCCAAATTCCTTCGTATTTTGTCGTTCCATAATTGGCTCGGCTCATGCACAAGGACGCCGGGGGATTACGAGCCCTATTTCACGAAATTCAACTTAGATGGATAATTTCCTTATGACAGTTTCTGTAGATATGCAATATACTTGAAGTATATAACTTTCTTTGCGAAAACAAATATAAATAAAAAGGAGACTATATAAAAATTATATAATTACATACACACACGCAAACACACACACACACACACACACACACACACACACACACACACACACACACACACACACACACACACACGTGCAATTATGTATAATTGTTTGTGTTTGTGTGTAGGGTTATGTGTATGTAATTACCAGAGGCTTGAGTATAGTTAAAGGTATTTCTATTGTTCTGGATTGCATAGTTTAAGAGAAGGTAAAGTTAATGTTATTGGGAAAGTGAATTGAAAACTATAAAAAAGACATTTACAAATAATAAAACTTTAAAGTAAATTAATTGCTACCTAAGGGAGCCCACGCAATTGGAATTTTGAGTACATACAAAAAGGGAGAAAACGATAGAGATGAAGTTCAAATGGCAGCCATTGATATACCTTTTTTACACCCTTCACGCTGATAGCGATGTCCGTTGCTGGGGCGACCCGGCATTTTCATTACGATTCGTTCAGCTAAACGCAACATTATGCCAATTCACGGGTGCTACCGTAATACCAAGACAAGTTTCATTATTGAACAGTTAATTACAATGTCCCTTCCGTGTATGTGCCAAACATTGCCTCGGAAATCATACAATGTTTCGAGGATGTAGTCACGCCGGCAAATTTTATTATACAGCGATGAAATCGTTGTGTAATATACCGACTTTAGGCCTTTTGCGGACGATTGGCATTACTTTGAAAAAGTTTAAATATGGAACCGAAAATTTTCCTCGAAATCATGATTTTCGAAAATTTTGCGTTGCTTTCTTTTGGTGCTTATTGTCGGAAATAATCAGGGCTACAATTATGATACCAACATATCCGTCATACTAATGAGAGTATCGGATATAAGAGAGGCCATTTTTACAGTTACTCGCAATTATATGTTTGTATGTACACACACATACACACACACACACACACACACACACACACACACACACACACACACACACACACACACACGCACGCATATACATACTTTTTTGTATATGCGTGCCTGGATTTGTGTGCACACTCCATCCACATCTTAGGGGATGGATTTTCTTCCCAGGCGGCCACTTTGTTTACGTAGCGTCCCAATAAGTCCACTTCTCCTTGTCCCTGTTAGTGTGAATGCTCTCATTGATGGCGTCCGCTGTGGCCCAAAGCAGCCGCCTTTACGTCAATGAGTCCCTTGGGACTTGCTCTTCGTGCGACCCTCCGCATGCCGACAAAAGTCTCGTCGGAGGATCACCTCGCGCTCGATGTTTCCGCCTCGCACGGGGATCGAACGCACTCACACAATCTCTCTCTCTCTCTCTCTCTCTCTCTCTCTCTCTCTCTCTCTCTCTCTCTCTCTCTCTCTCTCTCTCTCTCTCTCTCTCTCTCTCTCTCTCTCTCTCTCTCTCTTACACAAACGCATCCAATGCATACACACGTGCGTGCGAAAAAGAAAGATATAAATGAGTGAATAAAAATATTCATAACGATGATGCCTCAGATTACACATACCCAGTGTTACGGAGGAGGTGACTGGCAAACGTGAAAGAACTGGAGGGCGCTCATTTTGTTGTTATTACGAGGAAATGCATTTTTCAGTTGCATCTTTGGGCTACATTCTTAAACCGGGTAAAGGGAATCGATTTCGCCCATCAGTGATTCACGCTTCACCACTCGTGCAGTTGCCGCGTGGTGTTGTGCAAGCTTCATGTGGTGTAGAGTTAGCCGTTGATAGATATTTATTTCCTGGGGGTCAAGATTAGGCTTCCCCTTCTCCCAAGTGCCAAGCTTCATCCACATATCCCATATATGTGTTTGTGATACATCCAGATTGCATATTATGTAATTTCACATGTATTTTGTGTGTGTGCGTGTGCGCGCGCGTATGTATGTATGTATATATGCATACATACATACATACATACATACATACATACATACATACATACATATATCACTGAAAATGAAAGTAGTTAGCTTTTAGCGTAATTCAGTAGAAAAATAAAAATAAAAAGTATCTATGGAGCAGGGTATACTCCGTGGCAAAAACAGCATGTTTTACAATCTCGAGAGACGTTTTTACTTTACCATCTTCTCGTGCGTGCTTCCTCCCCGAGACGCTGCGCTTGTCCTCATGTGCACACTATGTCGATTTGGTTTAGAAGCGGTGACCGTTTGTTCTGTTAGAGCCTTCATTTAGTTGTTGCTATCATGGCTTGTCTGAGAATTGGGAGTTGCGCCAGTGGTTTAGAATGTTTGTCGCGTGCGTTCGTGCTCACGTAGTTTAGGCATAGTTGAAAGGGGCCGTCGTTGTGGCTGCAAAAAGACAAATTATCTACGAAAGTCACAATATTACAGGTTTTTGTTGTTAGTTTGGGTAGGAGGCGACTTTGGTAGGGCTATACCATATTGGGTAAAGGTTCATAATAAAGGTGTAAGCCATGCATAACACTAGCAAGGCAATTGCTAAGTAATAAGAAATGAATCTATCTGATCGTAGCCTTGTCCTGAAATGGTGACTTGCGGTTGTCTTCCGAGAATATGTAAACAGCCACGGATCATTATCTTAACAGCACTGGTGATCACTCATTAGATAGCGTTTTTTGCGTCGAGAGGGCAATACACTTTTTCAACCATTCATTGCCTTCTGGAGACGGAGGAAAGGTTGTGTAGCACTTGAAATGATACCTGTATATATTTCTTATGAATCTGATTTACTCTAAAAGCAATGTTCAAATAAGAACTAGCTTTAGTAAAGTATTTCTATTAAATATGTTGTGTGAGAGACAGCGTGAATTATTGAAAGAACATTAGGAATAGATATACAATGGATAATTTTGAGACAGTGGATGGGAGAGAGATACAAACAGCGAAAATAAGGAGACTAATGCAAAGAGATAGAAAGTAAGGGGTAGGGGTGGAATAGACAGGATTAAGTAGGTGATGAAGAGAGAGAGAAATTAATCAATTATGAATTGGAGAGGGAGAGGGAGAGGGGGGAGGGTCATGCAACGCAACAGGAGCCGAGAACAAGACCTCACTCAAGGCGACCACCACTCAACCCGCGTCCGTGGCCTCCCGGTTACCATGGAGACGTATCCACACCAAGTTTTACGCCCACCCAAACATTACTCTCTCTCTCTCTCTCTCCTTTCTCTCTCCCTCCCTCTCTCCCTCCCTCTCTCCCTCTCTCCCTCTCTCCTCTCTCCCCCGCCCCCTCTCTCCCTCTCCCTCTCTCCCCCCCTTCTCTCTCTCTCTCACCCTTCCTCTCCCTCCCTCTCTCCCTCTCTCCCTCTCTCCCTCTCTCCCTCTCTCTCCTTCACTACACCCCTCTTTCCCATTCTGTTCCTCTCTCAACTTCCCTCCCTCCTTCCTCCCCCCTGTCTCCCACTTCCATTCTCTTTCTTTCTTTCTTTCTATCTCCCCCTCCTGCTCTCCTCTTTCCCACGCTCACCCATTTTCTCCCCTCGCCTCTCACAACACAACTTTAGAGAACCCTTGCGTTAAAATAGAATACCCTTACCTCTTTTTACCATATTTTTTCGTTTTAACTCGGTATTTCCATCATTCCTTAGAACATATCCAGTCAAGTGTATTGTGCTGATGTTAGGCCGGAAGTTACGACAACCACCGGTCTGTGTGTCGCTTCCTATTTCGGAATCGCACTCGAGGCCCCTGTCCTCCTGCGCCCACCTGCGTCATCTACGAGCCGTTACAGGATCACCACTCCCGACATTTCAATGAATCCCATTTTCTTTCATGTCAGTATGCAATGGGGGGGGGGTCTGACCAGATCATGCCAGCAACTTAAGTCCCCCTTGGTTATGTGTTCCTGTTCTTGAGTTTGCAATTTTTTTTTTTTTTTTTTTTTTTTTTTTTTTTTTTTTTTTTTTTTTTTTTTTTTTTTTTTTTTTTTGAGCGTTTCTGAAAGTGGAGCTATGTTCTTGAGTATAAAAACTGTGGTTTAATTTTTGGTATTACTTGGTCAAACCCCTTTGTTAGAAAACAAGTAGAAATTATATTAAGTAAGTTTTGTTGACGATTATATTTTTATTCGTTGCGATGAAGCTAATTATAGGATAACGGAAGGGCCGAGTGCTTTAGGAGGCAGTCCTGATGGTATGGTTGATTTTTGGGCTGTAGTGATGTCTGATGATGGCCGATGACATATCTCGCTATTGATTGGTGTGGAGCGTGAGGGAGATAAAGGGGCGGAGTGAAGAAATATGCTGCGTTATTTATACAGAAAATTGTATAAGTGGCTGTCATAAGATGTAATATAAACCTTGTCATTCTACAGAAACGTGACAGGACTTTGAGGACCTTGTATTTTTTCTTTTCGGCACCTGGAAGGACACCCGGATCCCGTGTTTTTTCTTCCGGCTGTTGTCGGCTTTTTTTTTTTCAGCCAGTCAGCTTGTGACGAACGAATTAAACCCCAAGCACAAAGCGGCTCTTTTCAAGCGAGGCACTTTTCTGATGTTCTAACGAGGGTTCGCGCTATGTTATGTATATGTATATATCTTATGTTTACAAGTTGCTGGAAACTATTGCTTTTGTTGTAAGGTTTGAAACGAAAGATTTTATTCTTCTTGTTTTGAGGAGTCGGAACTTTGGTGCTAACATACACACACACCAACATGCACGCACACACACGCATACACACACACACGCGCGCGCGCACACATATATATATATATATATATATATATATATATATATATATATATATATATGTATATATATATATATATTTTTTTTTAGTATGTATATATATATATATATATATATATATATATATATATATATATATATATATATATATATATATATATGCATTTATACATACGCGCATCTAATACAAAATAAGTTATAACATGTTAAATTGCATATCTCGGTAACATGTACAACCAAATGTGGATCAGTATTTACAGGGCATTTGGGACAGTAGGGGATTATACTAAAGTATAGCCTGAAGTGATTCAGATGGCTTGTTTAAGAGTTTTCAAATATTGACTGTCAGATTTCAATTCGCTTTCAGTTATGGTATATTGAGACCGGCATGGCGAAGAGAAGATTAATTCTTCCATGATTTTTGCAACAAATGTTATTTTGTAGAATGAGGGGCGGGAAGGACACAGTCATTAGTGTGCTTGCTTAAATAATATATTTGTGTTTCACTTTGATCTCGGGGGCATTGAATGGATGTTGCTTCACTTTCTTGAAAGCACAGTTAATTAATGACCATTGCATTTTCTTCTCCTTTTGG
Source organism: Penaeus japonicus (assembly GCF_977035675.1). Lineage (NCBI taxonomy): Eukaryota > Metazoa > Arthropoda > Malacostraca > Decapoda > Penaeidae > Penaeus > Penaeus japonicus. Next base: position 8,933,405 of record NW_028234435.1, read on the forward strand.
TTCGGATAAAAATGTTAGCACTTAGTGTTGGGCTATGTACTAAACTGACGACACGTTTATTTCCTTTGCAGTATGTCACGTGAACGCTCAGTCAAAGACCGGGAGCGGCAGAAGCAGCTGGCGCGGGAGATGCGGGAGTCGCAGGCGGCGTCCGCGGTGCCCATCCAGGACCGGGAGACGCAGCCCGTGGTGTTCGACGTGGTCCGGCGGTCTCCCAACACCAAAGTCATTAACAACGATGTGGAGCGTGTCTTGGGAAAGTATGATACCTTCACCAAGGTGGGTGGAAACAGAATCAATATGGTGGGCGTTGATCAGCAGCCGCCCACGCCCGCCCCAGCGCGGCAACCCATCCACGATCCCGACAACTATCCCTCGCCGCCGCCACAGCCTTCCGGGCCGGGATCAGGGTCGACCTCCAGCTCCTCCAAGTCACAACGATCCCTGCCGCCGCCGCCGCCGCAGTCCTCCCACAATGGCACGACGCGGCCGCCCAAAAGCCTCCCCTCCACCATAAAGCCCCCGCACCCGCCCTCGCATCACACGCACCTCAAGAATGGTGAGGTCAAGGGCAACCTGAAGAGTGGGCCGGGGCCGGGACCTGGGGAGGGTGGAGGCAGGGGCTCCGGAAGCTCAGCTATGCACAAGCCTAGTCTCCCACACCTCAAGGTCGGGGGCATGGATGGCATGCCAGTGGACGCCACAATCCAGCAAATCATGTCTGAGATGTCCATCAAGAACCCGGTCTCTGCCATCATCAAGACTCCCCACCACGACTCTAACTTCCTCTTCCCCATCACGCCCATCAAGGATCCCGTGACGGCCAAGGACGGCTCGAGCCTCAGCAGGTCACGTCGGGAGCCCGTCGAACTTCCACACAAACTGGGTAAGTGATCACGTTCGATTCCTTGGTTAGATGAGTAGGCGGCGTTGCAGGTAAAGCGAGCTGGCACTAGTTGACACTTCGCCCCATCCGCCTGAGTGGCATTGTCTCATTTGTCACCTTTCGGACTCGACCATGGCGAAATTTAGGCTGTTGTTTGTTAGATTGGTAACCGAAACTTGTATAAATCATACGTAATATCCAGTCCAGAGGGAGGTTGTAAAATGTTTATTAGTCTTTTCAATAGAAAAGGAACTGGATGTGCAAAGAGGATCGTGGTATTGAGGTACTTTTCTGAAAAGTAGGCCCTGGCGATTAGGAATTAGGGTCCAGCAATCTTCTCATCGCTAAGACCTTTCAAGGGCTGTGGCATACACCTATGATTACCAATCCATTAGCTATGAAGTGCAAGTCAGTCAATAGGTAGATGAAAATGGATCCCGAATATTTCACAAATGTGTACCATATCCCTTCGTGCTTGATAATGGGTCATTAGCATCAACAGGTGTAGACAGTTGCTATTTGTAGAGTTGTTGACTCGCAAGGGATTACCACCAGGTGCCATGGATACCTATCTTTGTAGACGTCGCGTACTCTTAAAGGCGATAAAGGTCAGTTGTATCCCATGGATCTTATGTTACACTCTGTATTTACCTTCTTTGAAGAGGCGCATGAAGTCTGGCTGTGTTGTGTAGGACATTTTAGTAAAGAAGAGTCAAAAGAACGTATATTTGATCTGACAGTCAGGAAAGGTCTATTGCTCATCTGTAATAATATGTCTTTTTCAGTATGCTTAATATTGGTAAATGTTTTGCTAATTTTATAGATGGAAAACATATCAAAGCTTAGTTGTAGATGAGATACCGTTTTGTTCGTTACATTTATTACTTGGTAATTCGAGAGACCGTAATGAGGATTGAATTTGAAGGATAAGCATTGTTTCTAGAGAAAATATTCTTGTTGGTAAAAAGAGAATCCGTACTGTTACAGTGATGCTAGAATGAGGCACTACATCACAAAATTCTCCTGGTATTGGCCTTCTTTGTTTGATTATACCCTGAATGCCAGATAAAATTTGTTAAAAGTCGTAATTAAGTCAAGTCTGACAACCGCTAAGCTTAGTTGTTCACGTGCGATTTCATATAAAATAAAGTATTTAATGTATGTATCTATAAATACTTTAATAGTTTACCAAATGTGAAAAAAACACGAGAAAACCTGTTGTTTGGCAACACGTAGCCATCATAAATAACAATGCCCCCTAATAACTTGCTAGCTCACACATTCAGAAGGGGGAAATCCCTTTTTCTAGCTGAGGACTTGTGTCGTAGTGGCTGTAGCAAGAACGGCTAAAAGTCACTTCCGCACACCTTGACAGAAAGCATCCTTGCACAAATCATACCAGACCTTAGATAATGCAACGGCTATCTTATTGCTGTTTATTCCACCCTGCCCCCATCAGTTAGAGGCGGACATATCAGTTTTGTATGCCTAAATCTCAGGTGATCATGAGTAAAAGAGATTATATCAGTAGATGCTTATCTTCAGCTAGGTAAATGGCATTTTCAGCTATTCAGATTCATTATTTCCTAGCCTGCAGATTGGCGTTGAATTGCTGAAACCAATGCGAAAGGGAACAAATGTTCAGAAAAATCAAATTATCGTAGCTGTAAACCAGTACCTAGTATGGATAACATAACTGGTGTGCTAGCGCGATAACTGTAACAGAGCCCGTAGAAAAAAACGAGTCACAATTCCTGCTTGGACCTTCCCAGCAGACCTATCTGCAGCAGAAGCGAATCATGGATGATGTTCTGAATCGAGTTGGATCCATTTCTCCAGCTCAGTTTCTTTGATCATTCTATGTGAATTGAACCCTAGATCTGCTATATTCTGTAAGGATTAGTAACAACTAGTAAACAGAATAAACAATATCCAGTCGACTAGAACAACGAGCCAAGTAAGAATAAAAAAATACGAGAGCATGAAGGACTTGGGAAGTCAGGTTGGGCCAGGACTTCATATACAAGTGCTAATCTGCTTCAGCTCATTAGATCTTTTTTATCAGGTCACCATTGCTGATGTTTACCTTGGTGTGTTTTTGCGCTCCAGTTTCCCAGGAATAAGTGAGAGGCCCAGTGTAGGTGGTCACTAGTCTGAACATACACACATATGCATATTATGCAGTGTGTTCAAGTACAAGCCTTGGCTGACAGGACTTGACTGACTGACAGATACAACCTCAAGTAAATGAAAAGAAGCCATAGTGACGTAAATAGGAATGAGTTTCGAAATCTGCTCATGTAACTTTCAGAAATCAGTTTAATCTATCCAGTTAACATAAAATATTGTAAAAAGGTTAACACAACGATCAATTTCATCAGCCATGCTAGAAGTTGACTTACGACAAACTAAACATTGGGAATTGCTTACCACAAATGGAACTTTTTATAGCGGAGATGATTTGGAGGTTCGCAAAAGCAGGTGCTATTTAGGGGCGTAGCCAGAGTTTTAGGTGGTTAGGTGAGTATGACGTCTCCTTGCGACTGGTCGTCTTCACTAATTTTTGTTTTTGGAAGTTTGATCAATTTGGTGAAAAATTAGACA
>NW_028234435.1:8946894-8951894 GCF_977035675.1 Penaeus japonicus
ACAATTAAAATAAACAACTTTTTCAAATGTAATATTTGTTAAGATACAGAGTTGGTAGAAAATCTGTATATTGTTCATTGATACTTAAATTATTTGCTTGTCTGGCAGTTATCACATGGAAAGTATTTACATCCATATTGCATATATGAGATTTTAAAATTAATTAATCAGTTTGGGAAGCAATAATGTTTAGATTTATTTAGTGTTTGTAAACTTAGATTTAAAGTCTGATTACTTTTAAGGTAAATTATATATTATGTAATGTTTGGGAATATATACAATGATTATTAACCTTTTGTTGGTGAAGTACCTATAGGAATTGTAACTGTGATGTGTAAGTTATTAAAGAAGCAGGTACTAATACATATACTTTTATTTCAGCCTCAAGAAGATAAATCTCCTAACACATGGAAACTTCGGAATTTTATTCCACAGAGGAAACCAAGCTCTCCAATTTCCCATGGGGTATGTAAATAAGAATTCCATTTAGTTATTTATTGTATTATATTTGTTGTTTTTAGTGCCCTTGTAGTCATCCTTTACTAGTATGTATGTTTTTTTTTTATCATTGATTATTTTTATACTTTAAGGAATTGTGTATGATGGGGACATAGTAAAAAGTATTCTCTTCGTTTGCCACTAACATATTTATACTCTCTATAGACTGCAGCACCTGGACCCACATCTGGCCAGCAGCCTGAAGATGTCCGTTCGTTGCCTGTCCCACCTACTGCTCCTCCAACGAAAGGGAAACGCTATACGAATAAGGCTGCTGCTCCTTCAAGTTCCTCCCACCGTGAATCTCGCTCGGCCACAGAGCTGAGAGTACAGTCTAAGCCTGAAAATAATGGCCACTACTCAGACAGCTCTGGCGAGGGTGAGAGTCACCATCGCCCTACTCCCCGTGCCACTGCATTAACGCAGATTTCAAAGTCCAAAGCCGGGATGTCTAGGATGAGGGTGTCAAGTGGACCACAACTTAGCTCGGATAGTGAAGATGAGCAGGAGTCCTTTTCGTCTTGGAAAGTTGGGTCAACTCAGTCCTTGAATGGTTCAAATATCTCTGGAAAGAGTGTGTCAAAAATTCCGGAAAAGCCTGCCAAATCCATTGTTCCCCCTATATCTCGCGAGACAGGTAGAAGAAACTCAAAGAAGAACCCTGACGTAAAGAAGGATAATCAGGTTGGTGCCAAATCTGACAGTGTAAAATCAAAACGTACCAGCAAATCACAAATACAAACTGACAGTGATGACAGCATTATAGATGTAGTGACTACTACCCCTGAAAAGGTTCAGTCTAGAGGTACTCCAACTTCACATCGTACTCCATCAAGAACACCCAAAGATTTCCCAAAGGTTATTCCCAGTCCTGTGAAGTCAGTCCAGGCTAGCCCTCATGTGTCTCCCATGACTTCAGTCAGTGTATCTAGTAAAAATAGTGCAAAGAGATCCAGTAGTGCAAGACTCAGTGAATCCCAGAGCTCCGAATCCTTAGTGAGTAAAAGTGATGATGAAATTCAGCCTCATGCTGGCCGTAGTCAGAGTAGTTCTCAAAAGCTTGACCAAACTAGGGACAAAGGGGGAGTAGTGAACCGAACATTTAGCACGTTATCCAAAAAAGAAAAGATGGGGAGGGAAAAAGACCCTTCAGATAGTAGAAAAACAAAAAATTGTGATACAAGGAAAGGTAGTGGTGGTAATAAAGACGGAATTGAGAGAAGTAAAACGGAGAGAAGCAGAACAGCGAGTGAGCCCAGCCCAGCAGATAACAGAAGTGAGGGGAGGCCAGGTGCCTCTCCCATAGTTAGTAATAAGATTTGTGAGTCTCCTATAGTTAGTGCAGAACCAGAAGTGCCCATACCCCTAATACAGTATGAAAATGGTGTAGCAAGACTCACTTGTACAATACCCCTTAGCTTTATTGATAAAGTGCCCAAACACAGTGAAAACAGTGCATCAGGTATATCCAAGACTGATATTAAGCAGGAAGTAGACACAAAAGATATACTTGATAATAGAACTAGAGAAGGAAAAGGTAAAAGAAAAACATGTGATCCTAATACTAAAGCATCATGTAATGAAGATAAGTCAAAATCTAAAATTTTAACGTCCATATTTAAATACAAAACTGAGCAAGAGAAAGTGAAAAAGGAAATAAAAACTGAACCAGTCAATAGTGATGAAGAAGATTCTGAGAAAGTTGACATCAAGATTTCTCACAAAGTCAAAGAGTGAGTAATTATTCTTTTATCAACATTATTAGTGTTACTATTATCATCATTTTTATCATGACTGTCATCATTATCATTGTTGTTATTTTCTATAGCATACATAACTTTAAAAAAGATATCAGAAACTATTATTCCATTTATTTGTTTATTCATATCTTCATTAGTAATTGTAGTTCATTGATTTTTTGCTTGTATTATCATTATCATCGTTATTGTATCTTAGTAGTTGTTGATTATTGGAAGATTTTATATAATGTAGAAGAGGGTTTGTATTTTTTGTTTGAGAGTGTCAGCTAGGTTGTTTTTTCCTCCTGATAGATATACTCTTAGATAGACATTCATACGTGTTATGCTTTATATAATTTGTATTACGCAGCTTTTAGTGTTTTTTTACATACACACACATGCACACATATACGTACATGTACACACATGTGGTCTTGCATGCGTGTATGTTAGATGTTGGGAAAGAATTGGTTTGCTGCTTAGTCTAGTTATTCATTACATACGTCATTTTCACTGAGTGCTTCATAGGACATGTAGTGACAGTGCCTTTGAAAGAGAAATTGTTAGGTTTATGCATTCGAGAACCCTGGTATTGCGACCGTGCAAAGCCGGAACGACCCCGGCGTGAATGGGTTAATATTCCAATTTGTGAATTTGAATGGATTTTATATAGCCTTGCTTATTACTGTATGATCTGTTTTATTCTTCTTACTTAATATCTGTTCTTATCCAAATTGAGGAGCATTCAGCTCATATTAGCAACTCTCTCCATGTATATTATGTAATACAGTTGGCCGTTTGTATGTGAGAGGGAGAGAGGAGAGAGTGAGCAAGTGAGTGAGCTTGCTATGTTTTCTTGCAAAAATGATAAATTCATTTTGCTAATACTTTGTGCCAATTTCCATGGCTTGACCACTTCTCTTCATCTATTTCTACTATATGAAGCAACAGTTCAACTGTTAAGAGTTTCATGTTTTTATTTCTATCAGTAATGCTGTTAATGTTGTTGACAATGCTGCAGTTGACTAAAATTATAGTATATGATCCTTATTAGCTCATTATTTTCTTTATATTTTCTTTATACTCAGTGTGATAGAAATATTGTTTTTTATGGGAGGACAAAAAGCAACTTTATTTTTTCATATGTTTGTTCTGTCACAAATGAATAAGAAACATATAACCACCTACAATGAAGATAACATGAAGAGGTAGGAAACCTGTGCTTTTGACTGTGAGTGCCACAGTTAGAGGCATCCATGTTGGCACAGGAACACATTTTAGACACTGGGTATGGATCGAGTCACCTTCCTTTTTTCTTTCTACCTGCACATCTTCCATCAGCGGTACTTTACAGCAAAAGGTCGTCAACTTACTGTGTGCCATCACTCTATAAAGATAGTTCTTGCTAGAGACTGTGGATAGGTGCCATTCAAGGCTCTCTCTCCTGCTGGTGCTAGGAGAAAGTGGTGTCACCGTGCCAGACATGTAAAACAGCCATCCTACTGCACAAACATTTTTTTAATACCGCGACCAATGGGTTAATACTACCAATATCACGTCATGATTATTATTACTGCTTTTTAGGACTTATCACTCTTAGATTTTGAGATAATTCTCATTAATATTACACAAGAGAGCCAGAAAATAAGGCTAAATTTAGCTTTTGAAAAAAACTTACAGATTTATGAAAGCATTTTGAATCTGCATATTTTTTATGCATTTTCAGTGTAATATCCTTGGACACTCAGGTACTTCAAATATTGTGTAACAAGTTTTTGGATTCCTATTTCCTATATAGCTGCATCCGGCTCAATTGGAAATACAAGCCACTCGCTCTCTGGACCCAAAATTGACTTCATTACAATGCATATTGTTGTACATTGTGCATTACTGAAGCAATTGCATCAGGCCTTTGAATATTACATGAGAGGCCCTGTGTCTAGCAGTGTTATCCTTCTCCATGGCAATGCACATTTCTATGTCCTGGAAAATGAAACAGCTTGATAGTTTTTAGTGGGAAACTTTGGACCCTCCACCTTTCACAGCCCAGACCTGACCCCTGATGCTTCTTAAAAGTTCTGGTGGATATGTATCACGAGGGAATCCAAAAACTTATCATACAGTGTAAAAAATACCTTAATGTTCTTAGTGACTGTGAAAACCCTTGAGTAACATTTAGATATAAAATCAAAAGTATTTTTCATAAACTTTTTATTATTCTTTATTTATTATTATTATTTTTTAAATTATTATTATTGTTATTATTAATATTATTATTATTATTATTATTATTATTATTATTATTATTATTATTAAACAGATTACTACTACTTTACAAATACTCATTGTAGCTATATAAATATTTGTTTCATTACAGTAGTTATTGATGCTGTTATTCTTAGTCATAATAGTATCGTTATTTTAAATATTAGTCCCTAATACCAATGTTATTGATGGTATTATTTTCTTCTCCTTTCTTTTTCTTTTTTCTATAATTTGTGATTTGTATTACACTTACACTGTTATTTATTACTTACCTGTTCATTATTACCACCATCCTCATCATCATTGCTGTTGTGATTCATGTTTTTATTGTTAAGTTTATTACTATGTTTTTTTAGAAGTGGATACTTCGTAATATTCAGTTTCCTAAATCATTGATTTGTAAAACTATTGTAACAGCTTGAAGAGAAAATCATCAGTTCTTAATATATGTATAATTTGAGAAAGTAGGGAATTTGTTTAGGTAACTATTCAATGCAG
>NW_028234435.1:8956894-8969394 GCF_977035675.1 Penaeus japonicus
GGGAGCTATGCTAATCCTCATGAGAGACATTATGGGTCTTACTTTGAAAGATTACCAGAAGTTAATAGGTAAGAGTTTTGATGGTATAGGTAAGCAAGAGTAAATTATTAACCTCCAAAGGATGTGTATACTGAATTTAGTCATGCTCAAGAGAAGATATATGCAGCTTGTACTAGTATTTCAATGGAAGTCAGAAAATTATCGTAATGTTTTCAAGTTGCATAATGTAGATTTTGACCAATAGATTCCAAAAATACAACACATTTTTTGTACAGATTGAAATACAGTAGCTAGACATCGATTGTTATTATGCTTCAGATCATAAGGCAATCACTTGAATTTATCATTAATACTCTTATTGTATTTTCTTCCAATTCCAAATATAGATATATATATATTTTTTTAATTCTAGGGATTACACATGCTACCTGAACAAAGCAAAGGAGCTGAAGCACATTGCCGATGGGGAGGCTGACCGTTCTATGCAGGCCATGAAGTACCTAGAGGCTGCCCTCTATTTCATACTGAGTGGCAGGGCAATGGAAAATGATCATGACACCTCTGCACCACTCACAATGTACAAGGACACACTGAATTTTATCAAGTAAGTTATTTCCACATCTTAAAAAAGCATAAGATGGTATTATAATTTGACTTTTTGTGAAATTCTATGACAGGCATAAAAAACAAATCAATTTCCTAATTTAGACATTCTACAACAGGGATTATTAGAATTATGTTATAATGAGAAATTTATTTCCTTCTAGGTGGGTGTCATCTGTATTTAGAAGAGAAAACCAAGAAGGAACCATTAATTTAAAATTAGCTGTTATTAGGTGAGTACCATATCATGTTCCAGGATATTAGCTAGAGTTTTCATTCTTCATTTTTCAATATTGCATTATAGACAATTGATATATTGATATAAAGGCCCACTTTATTAGCTAGATATGGGTTTTTGAAAGATAGTATTTTTATCAGTGTTTAAAGTATACCGCAGGCTTATATGAATCATGTGTCTCTTTTTTTATGAAATCCAAACTTCAGTCATTTATTATTGACAGATCAGAAAAAATTGGCATTTTGTAAAGAAAAAAAATCATAATTCACATTAGAATAGATGTATAACATCCAAATTCTGAATATCCTATCTGCATAAGATTTATGATATTTGAAGTAAGAACAACAATAGCTTTTATATGAAATGATAATGGCATTGTTAGTAATGATTATGATGGTAATGATAATGATTATTATAGTAATCATGATAATAATGATAATTGTTGACAATGATACTCATATAGTAGTATTTTCATCAAGATACCTAGTTACAAAAGTTTATTGGCCTGGACTTAGTGCTTGTGATATATATTTGGTATCATAGGATGGAAAAAGTCTTTCTTGAATGAGATGCTCCACATATTATAGGGAAACATTCCTTATAGATTAAACAGTTGAAAGCAGATTATAATTCAAGAAGCACTACTAAGGAACAAAGTTAAAAGTCTGAACAGAGTGGGATTGGAAGTTACAGTATCTTTGTTTCAAATATTTTTTCTTCTTTTTTTATCCCATTAATCCCATGATTAATATCAAGGTTGCTAAGTGAGATAAAAAAGAAAATAGTGCATGGGTGATGCTTTTACCCCTTTGGCATTGATTCTGGACAACCACACTCTTCCTCATCTTCTCCTAATCAAAGCTGACTTAGAAGACTGTAGCAAAGTAGATAGTGCCATCAAGACCATAAAAGCCTTTACACTTCTGTGTTCATAACAGAGAGCTGCCTCCATAATCATAGTGTAGATAGGTGCAATCTGAAATTCAAGCCCACTTTGCCATGGCATGCTATTTGTGGTCATTGGATTAAACTGCACATGGAAGATTAAGCCAGAAAGCCTACTTGTGCAGTTATTTTTTTTTAATGCAAAGCAGTCAAACTATTAATGATTTTGCTTGTCTTCCCCTAGTAGAAATTACTATAGTGTTGAGAGAAATGTATAATAGAATAAAAGTATAAAAAGAATAAGAGATGGAAATCAAGTTTTTTTTCAAATTTATAGGAAGTACTAGAATAAGTGTTCTGGTTATTGAATTTCTTGAAATAATGAGGGTAGTTGACACCCATTTCAAGAATTAGAAAAGTAACATGTACACTGAGAAGGGGAAAGTGTGATTTTGTTAATGCAACTGTTTTTACTGTATATGTGTGTATACATATTAATTATTATTTTTTTTCTCTTACAGTTTAAGATGTCAGAGTCTGTTGTCACTTAAAATCTACAAGATGCGCAGGAATGAGCACAAGGAAAATCAGAGACAACTGAATAGATACTTCCAGGTATGTTATGTTATTACTAAAACAGAAAGGCACATAAGCACCCACATACATACACAAGCACAAGCATGAGCACACACACACACACACACACACACACACACACACACACACACACACACACACACACACACACACACACACACACACACACACACACACACACACACACATACACAAAAGTATTGAATATACTATAATGTAACAGTATTTCATGCAGATGAATAAGCACTTGAAAAAAAAATTGCTGTAAACCCCTCCATAAGGATAACAAATGAAAAAAATTGCTGTAAACCGCTCCATAAGGAGCATTTTTTATGGGACTGGATAACTTTTGTACTGCATTCTTCTTTTTGTTAAAATCACAAGTAATTTATTCTTTCAGTTATAATGACCTATTATACCAAACGCTAATTAGAATCACTTTGGTACCATATCATATATAGACTTGTATTTCATCTACAGTTACTGCCATTGGCACGAAAATTCTGCACTTCTATGCAGTGACATGACACAAAAATAGCTTGCACTATGGTCAATGGCAGTGACAGTATAAGTCTAGAAAATAATGGAAAACACATGCATCTTAATATGTAGGCACATGAAACAAACATTTACATTTTTAACCCATTTGCGCTGAATAGCAGGCTATCACGTCACGGGAATATTTAGCTCCTGCTAGATGACATCCCATCACGTCATGATCACTCCCTTTAAATACATGTTTTACATAGTTCCGTATGTGTATACTCATTCCATTTGCCTTTCTATCGACACATTGTTCTTTACCCCCCCCCCCCTTTTAAAAAAATAACACGTTATCGCGACAGGAGAGATCTAGCACTTTGAGTTTGCATGGGCTTATCTTCATGAAGGGAGCAGTATCAGGCAAATAATCAGCCTGGCACAAATGGGTTAACCCATTAACGATGGGTGACTAGATATCACGTCTAGTGGTTTTGGGCCAGACACCGGGGAAGAGTCATTTTGTCCAGGCTAGCATGCCAGTTGATCACGGCTAGTGCGGTCGAGAATCTTGACGCTTTAGGCTTGTGTGTTCGAATGTCCTGGCATTTCAGTCATTTAAAGCCGAAATAGCCCCGTTGGGAATGGGTTAAGGGAATCCATCTGTTAACCATGGTTAAATCTAATTGGTTACCTATCACAACCAAAATTTATATTGTGGAAAATTCAAAAATAGGGAATTCTAAACTTTGGTTCTGCTGTATGGAAGTATTTCAGAAAGAAAATGAGAGAGAAGAAAAGAGAATTACTTCTATAATGCCTGATTAAATTCTTGTGTTCACATTCATTATGTATTGATGATAATGTGTGTGCAAAGGAATAATAATATAAGTGATGTTAATATTCTCCTATTAATGTAGCTTTCACTGTTGTTCTGAATATAATTTTTATTTTTATTGTAAACAGAATGCTGCAAGGGCTGGAGGAGTGGATGGCCATGGTAATAATGGAAATGGAAACGGCACAAATTGGGGCGGCCAGCGGGCAGCAGGATCTCCGTCTCATTTGTCGCAGACGCCCTCACCTGCTGGTTCAGTAGGATCAGAAGGTTCACAGTCCTCAGGCTACACAACAAGTACAGAGGGTACAAGACAAAAGAGTGGAGCTGCTCCTGTGGGGCATACGCCACCTCACCCACAGCCTCCTCATGGGCCAATTCAGACAGTTCCTGTACCTGTCAGTATTCATGCTCTTATCATCAAACAGAACCAGTTGTCTGGCCATCTTGCCTCAGCCCATGATATGTGGATAGAAGCAGACCATTATGTCTACCTGCATGGCATGGAAGGTGAGATAACTGATCTCTCTCTCTCTCTCTATCTCTATCTCTCTCTATCTCTCCCTCCCCCTCATCTGATTGTTTGGATTCCTCCCCTCTCACCCCGCCCCTCTTGCTCTCCCTCCCTCTCTCCCTCCCTCTCTCCCTCCCTCTCTCCCTCTCTCCTTCTCTCACTCCCTCTCTCTCTCTCTCTCTCTCTCTCTCTCTCTCTCTCTCTCTCTCTCTCTCTCTCTCTCTCTCTCTCTCTCTCTCTCTCTCTCTCTCTCTCTCTTTTCTCTCTCCTCTCCCCCTCTCCCTCTCCCTCTCCTCCTCCTCTCCTCCTCCTCCTCTTCCCTTTCCCTCCCCCCCTATCCCTCCTATCCTCCCTCTCTTCCTCTTGCCCTTCCGTCCTCTCTCTCTCTCCTTCCCTCCCTCTCTCCTTCTCTCTCTCTCTCTCTCTCTCTCTCTCTCTCTCCCTCCCTCCCTCCCTCCCTCCCTCCCTCCCTCCCTCCCTCCCCCTCATCTGATTGTTTGGATTCCTCCCCTCTCGCCCCGCCCCTCTTGCTCTCTCTCACTCTCACCCTCCCTCTCACTCTCACCCTCCCTCTCTCCCTCCCTCCCTCTCCCTCTCTCCCTCTCTCCCTCTCTCCCTCTCTCCCTCTCCCTCTCTCTCTCTCTCTCTCTCTCTCTCTCTCTCCCTCTCTCTCTCTCTCTCCCTCCCTCCCTCCCTCCCTCCCTCCCCCTCCCTCCCTCTCTCCCTCCCTCCCCCCCTCTCTCTCTCTCTCCCCCTCCCTCTCTCTCTCTCTCTCTCTCTCTCTCTCTCTCTCTCTCTCTCTCTGTCTCTCTCTCTCTCTCTCTCTCTGTCTCTCTCTCTCTCTCTCTCTCTCTCTCTCTCTCTCTCTCTCTCTCTCTCTCTCTCTCTCTCTCTCTCTCTCTCTCTCTCTTCCTCTCTTCTCCCTCCCTCTCTTCCTCTCCTCACCCTCCCTCTCTTCCTCTTTTCTCCCTCCCTCTCTTCCTCTCTCTCTCTCTCCCTCCCTCTCTCCTTCTCTCTCCCTCCCTCCCTCTCTCTTTCTCTCTCCCTCCCTCCCTCTCTCCTCTCCCTCTCGATTTCTCCCTCCTTCCCTCTTTCGCTCGCTCTCTCTCTCTCTCTCTCTCTCTCTCTCTCTCTCTCTCTCTCTCTCTCTCTCTCTCTCTCTCTCTCTCTCTCTCTCTCTCTCTCTCTCTCTCTCTCTCTCTCTCTCTCTCACTTACTCACAGATTATCAATGTAATAATTTTTGTGTCCAAGGTCAAATTTGAGTGAAATTGAATATGTATTTTTCTCCTTTCCAGATTTTTTCTCGGATCTCGATCGTCAGGCAGGCCGATTAACCCTCCACTCTACTCTGTATGAACTTGTGTGCTATGTAATGTTTGGCCTGGATCGCCTCAGGGGTTAGCCACTTTGGCTGCTGCCTAAATTTAGGTTCTGCCCACATAATTCTTCACACCCAGGCACTGCACTGTTAAAGCCAAGCAGAAAGCATAAGAGAACCTGAAGTGGAGATAGTACAACAAAAGAAATTATTTACTCAACCACAGTGGGTAATGGGACCTATAATGTAGCATGAAGCCTCAAAACCTGCACAGCTCACAATGCCTTGTCATCAATAGAGTGGATGGATGCTGGTTTATGCAGCTTTTACCCACAGGATCTAGATACTCAAGAAAAATTAAATCTTACGTTTTTTATAGAATGTATAGTGCAATCTGGCTCTGTAAAATTTCCATAGGTTGTTTTCAGATCTCATAGAAAAAGAAAAATATATGGAGAAGAGAGTAAAATAGCTGCTTTTGAGCAGTCATTTAACCCATTCACGCCGGGGCGGAATTTCGCCTACTCCCGATAACGCCGGGAAGATTTCAAGCGCGCAACCGTTCGTGCCGGGGTGTTTTCCCGCTGCGCGCGGTCGCTCTGACGCTCGCAGAGCGTTTTTCACCCACCCTATCCTTATGGTTTGCGTGATTTCGTCTAAAGTGTAATCATGTGTAGAAAGTAGTGCTATGTTCAGAGGATGTATATCAGTCGAAAAAGATGTTATAGCACTGTTTTTTTAGTGTTATTCTATTGAACTTTTTCCATATTCTTTACTCCTATGTTGTAATACCAATGGGAAGTGGAAGCATTCTTCTAGTGAGGTAACAAACATAGTTTTTTTTTTTCAATTTTTTTTTTCTTCCTAAAAGAAAAGAAAGAGAATATGAACAACCATACATGTGCATACAAGTGAATGCAAGTAACAGCAATGTTTTTTCAAGTGTCATTTTCTTTTAGTGGGGCAACAAAAAGATGTTATATAATTTTTTTTTTTTTTTTTTTTTTTTATTCCTCGGCCAATTACAATTGATTTTACGATAGTCTTTCGACTCAGATCATCATATTCAACAAATCAGAAACAGAAATCACCATGCCGTAATCAAGATTACGTATGTACCTGAGACGTCATTCATATTACGTTATATCCCATTTTCTACTATTTAGAAGGATAAACTAAAGTAGCTAAGACAAATCAAGTATGAAAATCGAATTGTACTAAGAATAATCTATCATTCTAATGCGGACGTTTCAGCACGTCGCTACTGGCCTCCCGGCGCGCGGGCCGAAAATGTAGCACGTGCCAGGACGTCACCCGGGTCCGGGGCTTTTTTCGACCACGTGTCAGCACGTCAACCGGCGCGAATGGGTTAACAAGGCTAACATTCAATGAAGTTAGTTAAGTGCAGTGTCAGGGGCCCAAGAACCCAAAGTTTGGCTTCCTGGTGTGACAACTGTGATGCCTTATCATTAAATTTAGTTATGGATGGTTTTATACAGATAGTATCTTTTTTCTCACTTTTATTTTTTGTGTTATATTTCCCACCCAAAATGTACAAATTTGCTGAGAGGTCCATGTGTGTGAAGACAATGCCTTTGTGTGCTCTTATGAAGAAGTGCATTCATGGCCAACCTCCTGACAAGTGCTCCAAACAACTCTCTACTGTTTATGGTACTTGAGAGTAGCTTTATATACTGATTATGGCCAGCTTAGTTTCTCGGATGTCAGTCATGACACTTAAGTGAGATATCAAGAATTGTTCTTCAACTTCTAGAAATCTCTCTTTTTTTAGCTGTTTAGCTATAGACTGTTCTGCACATAGTACGTATGGAACAGAATTGAGAAGGATTCACACTCACTGTACTAGGCCGGCAGTGAGGCAACTTAGAATGGTGCCAGTTTGAGATACCAGCTGAGGTGAAGTCAGTGATGAAAAAATAGTTTCTACACCTCTCAGGAAAGCATTAATGGCAATAATGCAGAAAATATAAAAGGTTTGTCAAACATGCCAAATGCTGAGTGAGTGGTAAATGAAAATAATAGGGTTACTTGGCAGCAGTTTAAGGCCAAGGGTTGTGCTATTGAAAGGTTGCCTTGAACCTCCATGCCAATATGCACCTGCCTGTTTCAACTGGCCTTTTGGCAACTTAATTAATATATTGTGGCATGTAACTGAGCACACACTCCCTGCCAGATGTATATTTTTGTACATATTTTGAGATTTAATAATGGTACTGACCATAACTATGTTACTGATATAGTACTTTGTACTGGGCTTTAATTCCCATGAAAAGTGAACTTTTGTAAGTGACGAAAGTTGATAATGACAAGTGTATGGCAATGTTTTGAATTATTTTGTCCTCTTTGGACAATATTGTTAAGTATACTTAATTTTATCGATGCTCATGTGCCGTTATAGATATGATATGAAGTTGATATTTGTATTTGTAATCTTAAATTATTTTCAAACCAAGAATGCATTAAATTATTTTTCTTGTCACAAACCTAGATGAGATTTTTCTCATTCACTGAGGAAAGGCCCTTTACTTGTTTCTTCTTGTTTCCTATTTTAATTGCCCAGACTGGTTGCTGCTGGATACAGATCACATGTAAGTTACACCCCTCTCTTTGCAGCCACTCATCTACTGTTAGTGAGACTAAAAAGAATGTCTGGAGTGTTAGGTGACAATACTAGCACTATTGCGCATGAAATTGTTCTCGTCTTGGATTAATAATGGTCCAGTACCATGTTAATTCTAGTGTTCCTAGTACAGATGTTTCATTTTATTTTCTTACTTATGTTTATTTTCTTATTAAGTGTATATTTAGTTTTTGTTCCAAATCAGATTATTCTGTTTTCTGACTACTTGTGATGGTAGCAGCAGTAACCAGCATTGGGTGATGAGGGTAGGAGGTCATGGCCTCACTAGGGACACAAGCTCCTAATGTTATGTAAACCTACTGTCTTCCTAGTATGCCCGAGCACTGGAGGATATCACCAATCTGTGCAGTGTCGTTTGTCTCTCAAATTGCTCATTAAATAATATATACAGATATATATGTTCCCCCAAATTGGCAAAGCCAAAGACAAAAAAAAATGTTATCGGTGCTTTTTTGTTGGTTATTGGTTCTTCTATTCTCTTCAAGTGAATTCAATCCAGTGGACTGCAATATTTTCAATTGCAATGATTTTATTTTAAATTGTGGAAGTCTTACAAGTAACATGAATTGAAGTTTTACTGGTGCAGGTAGTTGTGTCCCTAGTGAAATGGGGCAGCTGACCTGCAAGGGAGAGGTTGATATATAAACAGGCTCTGTGTGTGTGCGTGAGTGCATGTATGCGTGCATGAGTAAAGAAAGAGAAATAGAATGTTAGAGAGAGAGACAGCGAATGTTAGTGAGAGGGAGGGAGGGAGGGAGAATGTGTGTGTGAGTGAGTGAGTGAGTGTGTATGTGAGTGTGAATATGTGTGTGAGCGAGAGAGAGAGAGAGTGAGAGTGAGAGTGAGAGTGAGAGTGAGAGTGAGAGTGAGAGTGAGAGTGAGAGTGAGAGTGAGAGTGAGAGAGAGAGTGAGAGAGAGAGAGAGAGAGAGAGAGAGAGAGAGAGAGAGAGAGAGAGAGAGAGAGAGAGAGAGAGAGAGAGAGAGAGAGAGAGAGAGTGAGTGAGTGAGTGAGTGAGTGAGTGAGTGAGTGAGTGAGTGAGTGTGTGAGTGAGTGAGTGAGTGTGTTTGTGTGTGTGTGTGTCTGTCTGTCTGTCTGTGAGAGTGTATGTGGGTGTATAGGTGTTGAGAGACAGGAGGAACTGGGGTACATTGCATGTGTTTGTCTGATTGTTTGAACATGTGTAGATACATAAGTGTGTAGGTGTCCCCAGGTGGTTAGTACTAATTGCTACCTGGGCTTGAAGCTCATGCTGCTGCCAAACCCCCTTGTGTTTAATTGCAAAAAAACAAAAAAGTTTTTAAATTAGGCATTGATTATAATGATCTGTGTTTACAGTTCACTTTCCCTGAACATAGATATGCACAAAATTATGCAGTTCCCATAGGCTCTGAGCCAAGAAGAAAAAAATTAAAAGAGTGAATAAACTTTTTATACTTCCATTGTGAAAGACAATGTTGATTTGTGATATGTGAACGCCATTGGCGACTAATAATTTTGCTGACACAGTACAATGTTCATCCGCAAATATAGTGGAGATTGCGCCCCATACACGTCTGATAACATGTATGATCTTACAGTAATCTGTTCCTTGTTAATCATATCTATTTATCCTCAATGTTATAAATTTTTATCCTTCCATTATGTGCCTCTTACCCTGAAGTATGACACATTGTTCTGACTTGTCCAGTGTTTTATATTCTGTTGTATACATGGGAATTTTGTTCGGCAGTAATGGGGCGCATAGAGTGTAAATTATTGTTTTACTATGGAGCAAGAGCTGTGCCTCAGAGCCTTCCAGTGCCCGGGCTGTGGCAGGTAGGGGGAACCCTGCTTCAATGTATGCATCACCACACCCTGTTGACCCACCCCCATCCTCCTCCTCTTAATTGTTATTTGTATTTTATCATTGCTTTTATTATTATCAATAATATCATTATTATTATTATCATTATTATTATTAACATTATTATTACAAGCATTTTCATTATCATATTCTCTATCATTATCATTGTCATTATTATCATTATCATCATCATTATCATGATCAACTTATTCTTTATAATCATTATCATCATTATCATTATCATCACCACAACCATAATCATTGTCATTATCTTATCATCACCATCAATATTACCATTGCCTTTATAATTTTATTATTATTATTATTATTATTATTGTTATAGTTATTATTATTATTATTATTATTGTCATTATCAATATCATTATTAATTGGGTGAATGTTAATTTACATGCAAAATTTTCTTATCAATTACTAGCACTCATTTTTATTACTCCCATAATTTTATTAGTTATTTTTATCTTAAATCCATATATTCGGTCCCTATATCATATACCCACATATTCGGTCCGTCTCCTGACTTCTTGTTAATGCTTTTTAAGAACTTCTTAACTTCTCTCTAACTACCACTCATGTTCTCATGGTTTTCGTGTATTTACACCTTCAGTTTCCCATCTTTGATCCTTTGTAAGATTCTGTACTTGTTTGCTTTTACGATCCTGGAGATTTAAAATAAAATGTACCATCTTCTATTTAATTTTAACCATCTTGCCTGCATCTCCAAATAAGTAAAATTCAAAATTATACTGATGAGTTTCACTTCAGCATCATAGATATCTACTATACCGAAATTTCCTTGAAAATGGATTCCAGACAGTGGGTGTACATATACATAATATTCTTTGACACATACCATTTTCCTTTAACCTACGCCCTTTGATTACCAGCCATTTCTAAGGGTTTGGTAAGATGTGGAGGTTTTGGGGGTGTTGGTGAGCCTCACCTTAACCACTCACACATACAAGCCCGTCTTTATGGAAAGTGTCCTTCCTATACCCCCACACACTCTGACCTTATTTATTATGACTTAAGTAGTGGTACCATTTCTGTGTTTGGGCGCCTGGTGTAGAGGAACCCAAAAAGCTGTACAAAAGGACAGTCTTATTTCAAATCTATGCCAAGATTGTAGCTACAATAAGTAAATGAATAATAACACATGCACAGTTTGCTGTTTTACAGATATATCATGTACATAATAAAGTATTTCTTATGTTTGTATAAGTTTATTTACCCTTGAGAATATATGGTCGGTTTGGACTTGGCTAATAGACAAAAATGTAGAAAAGAAAACGAGGATGGAAACTGTATTTTACACGGTCTCTCGAAAAATATTTCAAGAAAAAATATATGAAAGAAACACAGTATAAGATAAGATAATCATAGTGATTGAGATGTTGACTATATTGATATGTCCTCTTCCTGAAGGTTATAAAAAAAATCGTAGGACCACAACCTGTCAACAACCGTTAGTCAGTGCCTAGGGAGGTCCAGGTCTGGTTATCCCTATATTACCGTGCAGCATGACAACTGTTGGGCGGACGAGCAAAGCATGCTCGTGTGGAAGCGGCGTGACGAACCCCCACAAGAATAACGTTGCAGCTTTGAAGACGTTCAGGCGGGCGGCCGTGCCCGGGGGAGGGGGTTGTCAGCAGACAAATTCCGTCGGGGACGTTTTCCACACGGCGAAGTCGATGGGCGAGTGTACCCGGCGATGCCATTTGGTAGTCGTTACCAAATTTGGCCAGATTTGGTAATGGTCCATTTTTAGATACATTTGTTATGGATATATAATTGATATAGTTATTATTATTTTGATAATTATTATTATCATCATTATCTTTATCATCATGCTCATCATTATTATTATTTTCTATATTACTATCATTATCATTATTATTACTACTGGTATAGGAGTAATAGTAGCAGTAATCTATGAAAATGTCAAGACTTCATTATAAGCCAAGACAATACGACATTCTTTTTCCAATATTACCCAGTTAGATTAAAGTTTAAGGGATTGCCACACTCCACACGCCTCCCCTTGAGCCCTACAGACGATATATTTTAGTTGATTTAAAGGAAACGAGCTTAGGCACCATAGTTTCGACTTTTCCTTTGTTTTTTACATACTTATTGATTGTATTAGGATGATATTGAAATATATCAGACATATCTGCTGAAGAATACAACAGTAGGCACATGCTGCTCGCTTTCAGGTTCGGATGGACTGTTTTCAGATGACGCAGAACTACCGCGAGTTGCCAGCAAAATTGAATGCCTGTCCCAGCCATTAGGGAAGTCTTAACCATTAATACTTCTAAAAGAGGGGGCTAATAACATACTTTCATTATCAGTACAAATCATCATCTGATATGTGCATAATCACACGACAAAATATGTAGGAATTATATGCCAAGAATAATCCACAGTCAGACTCGATCCTACGTGCAGTAGTCCACACCCCCCCCACGGGTGTAAAAAAAGCATGAATGACATGTGGA
>NW_028234435.1:8984394-8986894 GCF_977035675.1 Penaeus japonicus
CAGATATTGGCAAAATCATCGCAAATCACAAAATTATGTTCCAGCTTGCGCTCGAGTACGCAAGTGGGCTTGCTCCCATCATCTTCACAGTCAACAACGCAATCAGCATAATGCGCGCACATAATCATCCGCTATTAAGGTGGCGTTTGTGACAAGGTATGGCGTGCTCGTTTTGTAGCAATGCTACAGAATGATTATTGTTGCAATATGCACAGACTGGGAATATCGTTCCCTTCCTGTGACCGTTATATGGTCTCGCATAGGTGCAGATCGCATCAGCTCCTGACTTGTGCTGAGTGCATCAGCGTGTGTAGATGACAAATGTTACGAGACACCCTCCGCCTCTTGAATTATGTCACTTGTCTCCTCTGATCCCCGTTCATTCTAATGGCAACATATTACATCGTGTTTCTGCTTCGCTGCCTACCATTTATTTCAGCGACAATTCTTGAGGCCAATGTGAGTGAGTTCATTCATTGTCCATATACGACAACAGGATATCCTCTGTTTTTGAGACATGATGTTGACTTATAATCGCGAAGGTTTTAACGATCTAAACAGGAGGCAATGGCTGCATGAGTGGGACCCTACGTGGAATGACAACTCTCACTTGAGAAAAGGGAACATGGCAATGCGACATCAAGTCACACTGAAATAACTATTGAGCGACTTTCACACAAGTTATGAATTATTACCAAGAAGTCTACGTGATGCATGTGACTCGTGAATGATGACGACTTTGTAAAACGTTTCAACTTACACAAGGAACGTGTCGAGTTTTATTTTTGCATGTGGTTTCCCCAAGTAAGAGGACACAGTGAGTGAACGGCCACGTGACAGCCGTGCAGGGAAATAATCAACCTACAGTGAGTCAGATGCTGTAACCTTAATCTCTCTCTCTCTCTCTCTCTCTCTCTCTCAGTATCTGTGTGTGAACGCGCGTGTGTGTGTGACATCCCTTCTGAAAGGCGATCGTAATCATGATATCAGACCATCACTTGATCCTCAACGAGGCGCGAGGCTGCTGCGGTGGCGCACCATGTGACCATCGTAAAGTGTCACCTTACCTGCAACCACATTACCCGCATAACCGCCTCCCCGCCTGGATAAGCCCGTCTGCCTGCACCTGCCTACTGGCTGCTGCCATGTGTTTTCCGAACTGCCGTCACTCGGGCTACACCGAGGGTACGGCGTGTGATAGTCTTTCGGTCTCTCGGCCAAGCGTTATATGGCATCATCTTGCACACCCGCGGTTGTGACACTGCGTCCACTCTTGAGTCCACCTGTGCGACACTAAGGGCAGCAGAGCGTCACTTCCGGATCACCGCCAGCCTCACTGGCTCAAGTATTCATGTAGTTGGTACATACGCTCCTAGAATCACCGCCATCTCCCTTGGCGACGCACAGGCAGTCAACGTGATCACTATATATATATATATATATATATATATATATATATATATATATATATATATATATATATGTATATATATATAAATATATATATAATATATATGTATATGAAATATATATATATATATATGTATATGAAATATATATATATATATATAATATATATATTTACATATATATACATATATATATGTATATATATATATATATATATATATATATATATATATATATATATATATCACAGGAGAGTAGTCGTCATCTCTCCTTGGTACAGAATGGCAATCCACGGAACTGGAGCCAGAACTGTAGCCGCAAGTCCCTAATAACCAGTCCCATTCCCGTCCTTGGTGGATACGTGACTAGTAAAGGTAATCACACTTGAATTGGCCCGAAGCATAAAACCGTTCTGAGGCGCGTCTACGGCCCGTTCCTCCCGAGACAAAAACGCAGGACATGGACGTTGGGATTGATAGATTGATTGCTTATTGACATGAAGTTACATAACAAAAGGAGCCAGTGACATGCTAGCTGGCCCCTCAGGCAGTCCCGCAATGGGCTCACGATGATTTTGTAAATGAAAATTGTCGGTCATACATTCCATAGTGGATAGTACAGCATACAATAAGGGACAAGTACAAATGCATGCATGTTGGAGTTGGTGTTCTCTTTTCACATACGGTTCATTACGAAAGGAAGCATGATTTTATGATTCGGTATAGAAGCCACGATAACTGTTTTTCCTCTGACGGAATTCGACTGTCACTTTTGGGGGCTTGAAGATAAGGGGAAAGGCAGCGATGACTGAAGTGAGCTTCCTAGACATGCAATAGCAAAGATAAAACAGAAAATGAAAAAGAGGAGGAAATGTGTCAGATGTCAAGAGTAGATAATGATATGTGTGGGCAAGAAAATTTCACTTCTTTTGATCCGCATGTCACTTCTATCTGAAGTTCTTTGCCTCCACATCCACATACACAGGTTTTGTGTTCCTGTTTTCCATACCATACCTGCACCGGGGCAGGTGGCAACCGACCCCACATTCACCCGCAAAATCACTGCCTGGCTTGTCCCGGTTCGCAATTAT
>NW_028234435.1:9011894-9016894 GCF_977035675.1 Penaeus japonicus
TTTTTTGTAACATGCCATATATAAGAATAGAATATGTTAGTGTGATCTGATTTTGCAGTACCGTAACCGGCGCTAAATGCCCTGTTCTATGACACATTCTCCACAATCACCGTCTCTCGTTTATAAGATTTAGATGTTTTCAATGGGTAGAGGAACACGTGGATATTAAATTTCTTTAAAATAAAAATAGAGAATGTACACAAACGGTTGTCTAGTGTCATTTTTTGTAAAACTAAGAGCATCTGGTTGATTTTATATGTTTAATCAAACCGAAATATTGATCCTCATAGACCGCACTGTGTTCTGTGTTCCTTATCGGGCCCATATTGTTTCTCTTCATATCTAGAAACTAATGTTGCCCACAGAGTGAGTTTATACTTTACAAACTACTAACAGTAGATATGTTCTTTTGTATTAAAATTTTATAGGTTCAATAAGCCTGCTGCCTGTGAAATTTGTACTGCAGTAGATTTACCAAAACCTTCACGGTAGACTTCCTACTCTCGGAGTCTGCAGGAAATGAGCAAGGATCACTGTAAGGCAGCTACATGCACTAAACTTTCCCTTCGTAACTGAAGAAGTTTATGCTGATACCCCACCATCCCTTCCTATATGATATCAACTTAAGATTGCCTCTCTTTCTCATGAGAAAGGAGGGACGTCAATAACCAAAATAAAGACCAAAAAAGGAAAAGTGAGAAAGGAAAGAAAACTGTTCGCATATATTTATCTTTGGCTTCTTAAATCACAGTTGCCTTAGTTTGCACAATGTATAAAGGATTCGTTTCATTCATGAACTAAAAGACTCTCTGGGTAAGTGCCATTGCTAAAGAGCTGCATGCCATTGTCTCCGCTACTGATAGTACAGTGATGGGAGGGGGGGTGATCTTTGTTTTACGGGTCTGTTATGCAGATTTTGAGAAACATAATACCTAGACTTACAGGATTATAAAAAAAGGATGAAATATAACCTTCTGGATGTCGAGAGAGAGCAGAGTTCCATGCGGGAATCTATGGTTTCCTTCCTGCATTGAAACATTGTTTTATGGTTTTGTTGACACCCTTGCAGAGAAAACGTGTAATCCAGGGTGTTTTGATACTCATATATATTGGAATTACTGAATTTATCATCAAGCCCATTGATAATTACAGTAAAGGAATTAACATCCTCACGGAGAACCTAAAAGCATGAATATTAAACACTAGCATATATTCACAGTAGTAAAAACAAAAATAGCGAAACATGATTAAACTTGGGGACACGGTTATCTGACAAATTACAGCAAAGGACCTTGGCAAATAATGAAATTGCACGCTTTATAGCAAACATGGACAGCTCGCGCTTCCTTATTGCATGTAATATAATGAGTGAACTTAGAACTCCTGATATAATAACGTTCTTTACCGGCGTCTAGACGAGACAAAGCAGAGGCAGCAGGTACTGCTATTTTTATCATTATCCTCATTTTATTGCTTATTACTGCTGCGATGGTTATTACATTTGTTATTTTATAATTCTTACTATTATTTTTTTTTATTATTAGTAGTATTATTGTTATTATTATTTTAAGATTGTTATTAGTATCGCAAACCAAATTGGCAACGTCATTATTAGTATTTTTGGCTGTTGAAGTTCTTGATATTATTATTATTACTGTTATCTTTATTGTTTGTTGTTTTATGGTCCACTGGTGTTATATTACATTCTTATGATTGTTGGTATTATTATTATTATTATTATTATTATTATTATTATTATTATTATTATTATTATAGATGTATTAATACTGATATTATTACTGAAATATTACTACTAATAATGATGATAATAATAATAATATTAATATTGATATTGATATTGATAAAAGCAACAACAACAATGATACTACTACTACTACTACTACTACTACTGTTACTGCTACTGCTACTGATATAGATAATAAAAATGATAAAAGCAACCGATATTACTGTTACCATTACTATTTGCATTAATAGAGTTACTCTCAAGGCGTCGTCCAGACGGGTGACCTTCGCTCGACAAACTTTCCTCGGTGTGACGTCAGACACACAGGAGTGGGAGCCAAGCCTCGGTAGTGTGAAGCTTTACTCGCAGTTTCTCCCTTCGGGCGGCACCGAGGAAAGTGCCGAGCGACGGTTGCACGCCTGAACGAGGCCTAAAAAAGGAAATGGCCTTGTAATGGTGATAATGATTATAAGAATAGTGATAATGGTAATAATAGTAATAATGATGATGATGGTAATGATAATAATTATTATAATAATAGTAATGATAATGATGATATTGATAATCATAATAATGATAACGATAATAAAAATGATGATAATAGTGATCATGATAATGATAATGATATGAATATTGGTTGTATTGAAAATGGTAATGATAATGATGATAATAGTAATAATAATAATATTAATGATAATGATAAAGATTATAATATTATTAATGATAATGATAAAGATGATAATATTATTAATGATAACGATAAAGATGATAATATTGATAATTATATTGTTGTCAATGTGTATAGCATTTATGGCTTTACCGATTAATATTACAATAATGATAACGAGATACAGCATAGATTAAGCATTATGAATCATACTTTTTTGAGTCCGATGCAAAGTAACAAACATAATAAACAAAACCCCAATCAAAAGGGGAGTTGATTACACCAATCAGGTGACCCTCGTAGACCGGCCGTCAGCGCGTGGCCCACTCACCGCGTCTACCTGCGCCCGCCAGCGTTGTCCATTGCATGATCATAATGCAATGGGTGCTCTGGCGGTCCGTTACTGCCGTTTTTGTTTTATTTATTCCTTTTAGACTTTGAGGATTTCAGTTGGTAGGCCTACCTGGCTTCACCTCTTCCCCATTACTTGAATTTACTTAGGGGGGGGGGTACTATTACTGCTTATTATCACTGATAACGTTATTGTTTTATAATGATAATTATAATTACCACTATTATAATAATTATAATTATCACTATTATGGCAATAGAACTTGTTTTCGTAGCCTTAAGTAAATAACAATACTATTGACATTTTTTTTTATCAGGAAAGTTCAAGGAATCGCGGAAACAGTTGAGGTGACGTAGGCCTACTAATTGACTCCTTGATGTCTCAGCACTTGTGAAACCATTTAGGTGTAAAGAAAACAATAAAAACACTATCCTTCCGGTGTCAACGGGTTAATATGACGGCTTGATTACACAGAATTATGATCAATCATATTTATGAAAAAAATCTTATATTACATAATTCATACAAGAACATTGCAATCCGCCGACACTACTATCAAAGAGGAGGGTGAGCAACAAGTATTTGCAACCATAATTCTTTGATACTTTGTTAAAAGATGCAATATAAGTAAAATATGTAATAAATATGCCTGCGTTTGGTCCTCTGGCCCAAAAAGGTTAAAAAGTGTATTGATGACGTCAACAACTACGTCATGTTCGACGTTAGTGCATTCCGCGTCGGTTGGTGCTGTGCGTCGTCTGCACTTCCGTCTGCTAAACGGACTGATCACTCTTCGAATTTTGTATCATCAGAGACTGTAATTTTTGTGCTAGGAAGAAAATTTCATTTGCTTGTTATTTTTACTTTCCTTTTTTCAAATGATAACGTATATTTACGAAAATAACTGTAGCGAGTTTCTTTTGAAAAAAAAAGACAATTTTCAGGCTGTTTTCATTCATAAAAAGCTATCTGTATGTTCGTAATTACCAATAACATTGGTCTTCATATCATAACAGTTTGGAAATTACAGCTATTAAAGATATAAAAGGTTGATCTTAAAACCAACCTCATGTTCATGATCCAGACTTTTTGTAGCTAAATTGTGTTAATGCAAAGACAGATAAACAATAAACAATACACAATTGATCTCCATCATTAAGGAAATAACATGAAAGTGAACTGAGAAAGAGAAAGAGATGAACTGTTACATCTGACGCCACTGTCAGATAAGGAACTGTGGCGTGTCCTCTTCACAAGGAGTCCTCTTCAGCCGAAAGCGAAATACAATCCCGCAGGAAAAAGAACTGGATCGGGTAATGGCAAGGAAGCCAAGGGCGAGGCAGCCGGGATGCAACAAATCCCTTTCCGCTTTTTAAGATATGTATGTGGTATACGGAATTTTTTATACAAATATATGATATATTTGAACCTAAAATGTACATTTGTACATGCTACACCTACTCAGATAAACTGTATAATCTTCCTAACGCTACCATATACCTTAGAAGTTATCAAAAAGATTCGTCGAATAAGGAATGTCTATACTAAATCACAATGCAAGTAGGCCTATTATGACGATCACTGGAATGATGTAATTACTTACCTCTCATTTCCCTCGGTTAGCGATGAATATGCATGACAGGCCATATAATCATTTAAAGTTGCAATTTATTGCAGAGCAGTAAGAGCCACATCCTTTCAAAATGACTGATTGCAATCGTTTGGGTTGAAAATTCAACTTTCACAAAGGTATTATTTATCACAATGGATTATCATTTCTCTTAAGTGATTACTCTGCATCACCGAAAATCCCTGTGTTAAGTATCTCCTTTCCCCTGTTTATGATTATGATGATAATTGTTATTGTTACTATTATCAATCTCTTACCAATAATACTATTACGACAGTCGTTGTAATGATAATGACAATAATAGTAATAGTGATATTTATTGTCATTATTATTATTGTTATTATCATTATTATCATCATTATCATCATCATTATTATTATGATATTATGATTATTATCATTATTGTTATCATTATCATATTTATTGTTTATTGATTATTATTATATCAATTATTATTTGTAGTTTCATCATCATCATTATTGTTTCTGCACTAGCACTCCTTGTACTACTACAACTATCATCATGATTGGCAAAACACACTGTGTCTCGTTTTTCTGTATATCTATTTTGAGCATAATGTTTTATATTGTTAGCTGTCATCATTTTA
>NW_028234435.1:9021894-9029394 GCF_977035675.1 Penaeus japonicus
CCTCAAAAGGTGCACCATTGCCGCCTGCTTTGTACACCAGACAGGTTTTATTTCAGAGGGAGGGAGCGTCATGGGACGTATCGAGGGCTTTTTCGCTCCCTGACATTCTCTCGGTAGGACACTAGAGTCGGTTTTGTGTCTGTCAGTCTTTGTGTTTTGATTTATGATGAATCTTACATGTGCCATCTGGTAGGCTTTCTCATAATGAGCTGAGGTTTTAGTCGATTACGACGAAAGCATCAACTCATTATGTTCTTTTCACTCATTTTGACAGAAATGTTATAGTTCTATAGGTTCACTTTCCTTTTCTCAGCCTGCCTTCTCAGCCTGCACCGCCGCTACTTTAGAGCCGAAGGTCGGCATATTGCTGTGTATCGTCGTTCTCTGAAGTTTTCTTGGTAGAGACCGTGGCTGGACGCCATTCAGTGCTTTCTTTTCAGCTGTTTCAGGAGGGAGTGGTGGCATTTATGTTTGGGATATTAAACTGAACCTACTTTTCGGTAATTATACTAATTATGATGAAGATTTTCACAATCTGTCACTGAATATATCGATTACTCTTAGTATGATTGTAAAAAAAACAATAGTGTAAAACTGAGACGTATAGAACAAAAGGCACTTCACCTGGGCCCTCGGTATATATATATATATATATATTTTTTTTTTTAACGTCGGCACATTCACGTCAGCCTTATACAGCGCGTTAAAATATTAGTATGGAGACTAAGTTATTTCTAAGGATAGATCCCATACCTCCATGATGCTTCTGATTGTCTTCATTCACTGGCTTCAAACTTGTTCATTTTCACAAAAAAACTTGTTTTCGTCACCACCTGCATCACTGATCATTCCATCAAACCTTGTTCACTTTATATCATTCCTTCGTGAATACTACATCGCTGTAATCGAGGAGCGGTAGGTAATGATATAATTTAGTATCAGGTTATATTACTGATACTGTTGAATATGATGATCAACAGCGTGCGCTGGTTTGTTCATTTTGAATTTGTGTGTATATCCCGAAAGTACTGTTGACGCCATGCAGTTTGATTTAACAATTTTGCTTGTAGCAGATTAAGTATAAGTTCTTTGCGATCTTATTTGTAGAAAGAGAAATTGATTAGATTATTTGCCAAAGCGGTAATTCCTAGAAATTTGGTCAGTGTCCAAGCCAACCGACTATTATACGGTAACCGTTCGAGCCGCCATTTGCCTCCTAATAATTATTTATATAGCATCATCATAATGTATATTTTGGGTCTATTCGTTCATTTTCCATAATTGATTGTGTAATCTATTATCAGAGCACGATTCTCAGTCGGTCCGTTTTAGAGTTTATGGGGCAGGAGATGCTGTGAGGATCGTAGCACAGATGTGGTGGCGAGGCGGAAGGACATACGGGAGGGGAAGGCTCAGCTGATGATCCTTGTCATATACGGTTACACTTCCGACCGGCGCCCTCAGTTCCTCGCCCTCTCATTTCCCCCATCATTTATCACACAGGGTTCGATCCTATTCATTTCTCCAGATGCAAATGCCACATGGTTCGTGGAAGATACCTTCTGGTCCGACCTGGGAAGTCAGTCAAGGGTCAGTTTGACCTTGGTTGTCAGCAAAGTTAGGCAATAATAGACTGCTGTTTTTTTGTTTAGTTTACAAGCGAATGCTATTTGTATTTGATGGATGAGTTTATATTTTAACAATTTTTTTAGATAATAACTTGCATTTTGAATTCAGTAGATGATCACCAAAATGTAAGTTGTTATACGTTCGTCAAAATATATAATGTAGGCATTTTTCTCAAAATGTAACTGAATGCTATTATTTGATAATATCCCAAGACATATGGCTAGGTAATACGTGCCCTTTTGTTCATTGTAAAGCTTTAGTGACTTCTGTCTTAAACTAGTTTTGATGCATATGCGTTCCCAGTCGAAGTTACTAGTTGAAGTAGTGGGATATGCATCTACTTGTTATTCTCCTAATGTGATTAAGATCTTACATTAGACTAAACTTAGTGCTATTAAGCTTATGATCATTAAACTTGTAATTTACATATATTTCATGAGAATGAGATCTATTTCTACTTCAATCGCGAGATGTGGATACTGTTGAGTAGTCTCACTTTAAAGGTCTCCCGGTGTGGTACGAGGAGGTCAGCAGATGTTGACCTGTCTCGGCTAAGTTTATTCTGTACGGGCGTTAATTAATGGTTTCCGGGTTAACCGTCACTCAGTCAATCACTCAAGGTTAGGTCTTCTGACTCCAGTGACTTTAAGTACCTGTGTTTATATACGTTATGTATTATACTGTTATACTTGCTTTGCTTGCTCGTGACGTATGCATTTGTAAGCCGCGCAAATTTAATCATATGCAGCAGTATGCTCGAAGTGTCCGGCATGTTGCCTCCTTCCTGTAAGACGACGGGCGTTCGGGTCGAAGGCACGCGCGCACTGAATAAAACTGCCCCCCGCCCTGGAGAACCGTGAACTGCATCCACCTACTGCGAGGGTGAGTATCAGGAGGCGAGTTCAGAACCGGTCTGGTCCGTTATTCGCTGTCGATAACTGTCATTTCGGCCAAGGTCAGCCGACACGCGGCCCGGGACCCGCGGAAGGTAATTGGTTGCTTTCCTATTAAGGTGCTGCTTTCACACCTGTATCCACGATAACAGTGGGAGCAGTCGGAGTGACGTCGCCCGTCGTGCGAGAGCCGCGGTCGCATGCCCTCCCATCTCGGCCGAAGGAAAAGACGGGACCCTGTGCTGAAGGCCACCGCGGGTTCCCGGGGTTCCTCGCGTTACTCCCGTTGTGAGCGAAATGTCCGCACTCTTTCCTTCGCGGGTTTAATTAACTACAGATGGATCACAGGTTTTTGGATTATTTCGGCTTGGAGTCGTCTTTATTGCAATTGGCGTATTTGACAATTCCATTGATTATATAAACGACGTGGTAGATATTTTAAATTTAATGATTAAAGAGGACTAAGTGGATGATAGACACAGTACTTGTGGTCATGTTCACAGGAATATAATAAACGCTAAAATACAGGATTGCAGCACATATTACCGACTTTGGCCGTGACCTTTTGATTATAATATTTATTAGGCACATGTACATTTTTGTCTTTATCTGTGCGCATATATATATGCATATTCATTCACATTCACACACACATAAACACAAACACACACATATACACATTAATATTTATATTTATGTTTATGTTTATGTTTGTTTATACTTATACTTATACTTATACTTATGTATGTATGTATATAGCTATATAGGTATGTATGTAATGTATGTATGTACAGTATGTATTTATGTATGTGTATATATATACATACTTATATATATATATACATACATACATATATATATATATATATATATATATATATATATATAAACATACATATATACATACATACATATTACATACATACATACATATACATACATATATATACATACATACATACATACATACATACATACATACATATATACATACAAACATACATATATATATATATATTTATATATATATACATACATACATACATACATACATACATACATACATACATACATATACATATATATATATATATATATATATATATATATATATATATATATATATATAATATATATATTACTAAGCATTAGTTCAAAATTTCAAGTCTCCATCGAAAATGCGTAATTACTCATGTTAGGGCGGTTCCTGGCTTTAAAATCAACTGTGCAGCCTCGGTTGCAGACCCGTCCCAAAAACCTGGGGTCCGTGGGAAAATCTGATTTAGATGAAAGGGGTCCTTAGTGGTGAAAAGGGGGGAGCCGCTGATGTATACCGTGAGTGGAAGTTTTCATACTCGAATGACTTGGCCGGCGCGAGAGAACGTTGAGATGAAAGCACGAAACGACGGCTGGGCGCACGGCAGTGTTGCTTGATTTTTTGTGTTTGCCCTCACGAGACGTTTACATGTCTGTCAGGTTGGTTTTCCTTTAGTTGTAAAAAAACTCATAGTAAGTTAACTTATGGACACTATGGAAGATCTAAGGTATCTGACGCATACGAAGTATTCTCCAGTTTGCTATGGGAGATCTTCCCCTATCGATGACTGTCGTTCTAGCGGCGAAAAAAGAACATGTAATGGGTCCAAATTATGAGGAAAGAAGTGAAAATCACTTCTCTGGTCCTGGAATTTGGGATCTGGCCGTCAGCGTATGGATGCGCTTGCGACGATAGTCCCTCCACAAAAATTGTGGCTCATCCTGCCTTCCTGTCTCGCAGCAGCTGCGTCGAGAAGCATCTACCAGATCCGAGCTTCTGTTTCATGTGGCGACTATGATGGCTGGTGGTGGAGGGTGGGGCGTTCAGTAGAAGTGTTCATGTGATTTTAGCTTAGATCGTGACTGAATGTTGCAATGTTTCAGTTCTTGTTTATATGTGGCAGTGGCTGGGAGCATTAACGTTATTTTTATATTTTTTCCCTGGATGAAGTCTACCACTTTTCTTGCTACTTTCCACTTTCTTTTACATGCAGCATAAGTGTGACTTTACGTATACATTTAAAGGAAATTTATGATTCCAGTAAACCCCTCCAAACGACTTGGAGCGCCTTTGGCAGTAGGTGTGGTGAATGTTTTTGATTTACGATTCCTTTCGAACAACGGATATATTGATTAATACATCCCCGTTATCAATTTGATAATTAGATATCTTGTTTGCTGGCATTTCGCTGACAATGGTAGAATACAGGGGACGCAAAAAAGTTTGATATTGTTTGAATGGCCTTAGCAGACGATGACATAATTTGAGTTGATTTACTTCCATCCTCTCGTCAATGAAAAGAAAACGTTATTTCGAAGTTTCATGTTTGATTACGGGCTAAATTTTCTTTAAGAGAGCCAAACAATCCATCCTCATGAAACTGCTCCTCACTTTTGATGCGTTTCTCGGCGATTGTCATCAGGAACCCTTCAACCTCGATAAAAACAAACAGGCGACGCAAAATCTCGTCTCCCCTTAATGACGGGCCCTTTACAACGGGCGGGAACAATGGCTGAACTTTCCCCCTTGTTTTTCTGTCTCCCGTCCCTCTCTCTGGGAGCCCCCCCCCCTTTCCCCGAGCAGCCACAGCTTTCACTTCGCTGTTCCTTCCTTGACCTCGAATTCCGCTCAGGGAATGAAAATGCAAGTATCGCACTATTGTTCATGCTTGGCTTTATCGCTGCATGTGCTCCCTTCCCGAGGGTTGCCTGGGTCTTCAAGTCGCTCTCCTCATTAGTTGCAGTTTCATTGTAAATTACCGCACGCACGCACGCACGCCCATGCACACACACACACACACACACACACACACACACACACACACACACACACACACACACACACACACACACACACACACACACACACACATATATATATTCATACATACATACACATATACTTATATACATACACATATATACTTACATACATACACACATATATACTTACATATATACACATATATACTTACATACATACACACATAGAAACACACACACACACACACACACACACACACACACACACACACACACACACACACACACACACACACACACACACACACATATATATATATATAAATACATACACATGTATATGTATATATCTATATCTCTATATATGTATGTATATATATGTATATATATGTGTGTATATATATTATATGTATATGTATATATATGTGTATATATATTATATGTATATATGTGTATATATATGTATCACATATACATATATACATACACATATATATATGTATATATATACATATACATATATATATATAGATAGATAGATAGATAGATATAAAGATATAAATACACATTCACTCACACACACACACACACTCATGCACATATGAAAATATGCATGTATACATACACCTACATTCATTCATCATATTCACTCCTCGCCTCCTCGCCCGTCCCTGCGTGCGCCGACATGGCCTCCTTCTGGCCTCCTTCTGGCCTCCGGAGTATCCAGCCAATACCGGAACGCGTATTAACACTCCCGCGGCCCTTCACTCCTACGGCAACTTCCTGCAGTTGCTGGATAGCACAAGATCGGAAGTGAAGGCGCGGGGGTCAGTGCATGGCAAAGGCAGAGGAGGAAGTGCGTTGGATTTCTGAAAGCAGCAGCTAAAAGAGAACGCTTGGTACGGAAAGAACAAGAGCAAGGGTAAGCGTTGGTCAGGAATGGCATACGAGAGAGCAACAACATTGAAAAGTCGGTATGATTCACAAGAAAGAAAGATGTAGAAATGGCGGAGACCACTTTTAAGGCCATAAATTGATATAGATATTGTAATCCGATAGATACAAGAAGGTGATTATTTTCTTAGTATTAAGAATAGCGACACTTGAGGGAAACCCCTCGAAATGCACGTAGAACGAAGGAAGAGGAGAGATGGGCAGGGAAGTGGCGGCCGGACTGGCAGCAGATCGGAAAATGCGATTTCATAACAATGCCTGAAGGGCTTAAACCACTGATTGTATGATACGGCATATTTTGCCTTTATAATGCGGTAACGCGTCCCTGATCACGGCATCGACTCTCATTTGTTTGTTTGCAGACGGCAGTTGCCGTCAAAGTTTGAAATATGTTATCGTTAATGGTGAATAGTTAGATCATCAGATTAGTTTTAAGCCTTACTTAGCTAAAATTAATAACTATAGGCAATGATCGCTGATTCTTTCTGTATCGACTGTGTACATTCATATAGAAATACACACACACACACACACATATATATATATATATACACACACACACACACATACACATACACATATACATATACATATACATATACATACACATACACATACACATACACATACACATACACATACACATACACATACTCACACACATACACACACACACACACACATACATACATACACACATACATACATACATACATACATACATACATACACACACACACACACACACACACACACACACACACACACACACACACACACACACACACACACACACACACACACACACACACACGCACACGCACACATACATACACATACATACATACGCATACACACACACATACACACACACACACACACACACACACACACACACACACATATATATATATATATATATATATATATATATTTATATATATATATATATATATATATATATATATATTTATATATATATATATATATATATATATATATATATATATATATATTATATATATATAATATATATATAAACATTGCACTTGGAAATGCATTTTGCTAAATGGCAGTGATTATGCCTGTGTTTTAATTTGCAAGCTGCAAGTTTGAATAGCTTAATACCTGTGGTTACATTATCATACAGACATTCCTTGTTCGAATTGGGTTAAACAACAGCTGTTTTCCTGTAAACATTTGTGTAAACGTTAATAATCATGTA
>NW_028234435.1:9044394-9049394 GCF_977035675.1 Penaeus japonicus
ATTTATATATATAAATATATATAATATGTTTAAGATATATATATAATATTTATATATATATATCTTATATATATAATATATATATATTTTATACTTTAATATATATTTTATATATTTATATTATATATTATTATATATATTATATGTTTATAATATATATTTTTAATATTTATATATTTATAAGTATATATATTTACTATATTTATATATATTTATTTATAATATATTAATATGATTATATTATTAAAATATTATATAATATTTATTATATATCTATATAGTCTATTTATATATATATATATTTATATTATATATACTACTTATTTTATATATATCTATGGTATATATCTATAATATTATTTTTTATTATTATATATTATTATTTATATATATATATATAGTTTTTGTATTCATATATTTTATTTATTTATATTATTAATATATGGATATATATTTTATTAATATATATATATTTTCTAATATATATATATATATATAGATTATATATTTATATTTTAAAATATTATATTTATATAGTTTTAAACTTATATATATATTGAATTTTATATAATATATGTATTTATATATTTAATTTATATATAGATATTTTTATATATATATAATAATTT
Organism: Penaeus japonicus; assembly: GCF_977035675.1. Lineage (NCBI taxonomy): Eukaryota > Metazoa > Arthropoda > Malacostraca > Decapoda > Penaeidae > Penaeus > Penaeus japonicus. Next base: position 9,045,024 of record NW_028234435.1, read on the forward strand.
TTTTATATTTATATATTTTATATATTTTAGTATATTTATTATATGAATAATATATATATATATTATGATTATATATAAATTTTAGAGTTATAGTTTAATATAGACTTATTATATATATATTTATATATATATATTATATATTGATATACTTTTTATATATATATATTTATATATATATTTATAATATATTGTAATATATATAATATATATATTATAATATAGTATATATATATATATTATTATTTATATATATATTTATTATATAATAATTATATATATTATATAAATATATGTTATATATTATTTATATTTTATTAATATATATATATTATATATATACTATATATATATATATATATCTTTGAGATATATATATATATTTATCTCTTATATATTAATTTTAATATATATTTACTATCTATATATATATATAAATATATTTATTATTTATATATATATATTTTTTTATATATTTATATATATATATATATATATATATATTTATTATATATATATATTTTATATCTAGTTATAATATATATATATTTTTATACATATATTTAATATAATTTTCTATATATATATAATATTTATATAAATATATATTTATATATATATATTATTTATATATATATTTATATTGAATTTATTTTATATATAGATATATATAGTATTTATATTTTATATATAGATATTTATTATAATATTTTTATATAATATATTTTATCTAAATATATATATATTGATATATATTTATATTTTATATATATATATATTTATATATATATATATATTTATATTTAATATATATTTATATATTATAATATTATTTATATATATTTATATATATATATATATTTAATATTATATATTATTTATTATTTTATATATTTTTTTATATAATTTAATATATATTATTATATATATTTATATATATAATTGTTTTATATATATTAATATATAGTGTGTTTTTATACATAGTTATTTTATTGATTTTGTATATTTATTTTGATAATATTTTATATTTATTTGATATACTATATATATATATTTATATATATATAGTATTTATATTTTTCATATATAATATATTTATATATATTTATTTATATAATATAAATATTTATATTATATATATATATTAATATATATATATATTATTATATATATATTTATATATATAAATTATATACAGGTATTATTATTTTTATATATATATTTATAATTTAATTTTATATATTTATTTTTATATATATATGATGTATTTATTATAAATTTTTATATAATATTTATATGTTATATATATATATATATATTTATTAATATTTATATTATATTTATATATATTTATAATTTTATATATATATATATTATGTATATATTTATATATATATATATTTAGTAATATATATATTATAGTATTTTATATATATATATATATATATATATATATAATATTATATATATATGTATTTTATTTTTTTATATATATTTATTATATATGTATATGTATTTATATATATTATATATATATATATTATATATATATTTATATATATATGTAAGTTATATATATTTATAATATATCTATATTTATTGTATATTTTATATATATATTATATATAGATAAATATATAAGAAGATATGATATACTTATTAACTTAATATTATAATATATATATATATTATATATATATATATATACTTATATATTTTTATATATAATATATATATAGGAAGAGAGGAGCGAGAGAGATGAGAGAAGGAGAGAGATTTAGAGATGGAGAGTAGACTGGAGAGAGAGAGGAGAGAGAGAGTTTCTCTTATATAAGTCACCATTATTAACTTCCTATTAAAATATTATATATTAGATTTGTATTTTTTTTGTGTGAGGAAGTTTTAGATTGAGGCTGCACCCATGCCCCGCTTTTGTAACGTTTTCATTTCCTGTGAAAAATTGCAAACTATACATATGGGCGCACCATGATACGGCGACGCCCCTTTCCCCCCTCCCACCCCGACGTTTGGTTCACGTTACTCGCTATCGAGTTCTGTCCACCAGGGAGCAGATGTTATTTCTCGTAGATTGTTGGGAAACTCATTGTAGCGAAGTCGATGCTAAAGTGCTTGTAATGTGATAGGAGAGGGGAGGGAGGGAGGAGGGAGGATGGGGTGAGATGGGTGGAATGGAGGAAAGGATGGGAGGTCAGTGCAGCAGAAGGGCTAAGTGGTGAGGAACTACGCTCACTCTGCAGACTTGTTTGTCGTAACCTTTGCTCTCGGAATAGCACAGAGGAAAGAGCGGAGAATTTAGAGCGTGACAGGTTTGTGTCAAATGGCTCCTTTGTTCATTTGCACGGTACTCGGATGGTATTTGTGGCTCCTGTGTTCATTTGCACGGTACTCGGATGGTATTTGTGGCTCCTGTGTTCATTTGCACGGTACTCGGATGGTATTTGTGGCTCCTGTGTTCATTTGCACGGTACTCGGATGGTATTTGCGTGGTAATTGTCTATACCTGTATTTCTGCTGCTATCCTCAAATCGTGGTAGAGGTACGACAGATAAACTGGGTGAAATATGAAAGGTAAAAAATCTGAAAGTTTCTCCGAATAATGATCTGAACGGATCTTCCGTGACCGATTATACGGGCTCTTGTGAAAGATTGGGTTACGTGGAAACACTACGACGGAGGGAGATAAGCCATACACCGGGAACCTCCAATGGGTGTGTCTACTAATGCTTATGTTTTTTCTTTGTTCTTCGTAAATATCATCATCATATAACAACACAAACAAAAAACATGAAATACATAACACAAACATTATAAAAAGATATATATATAACATATAAGTATATATATATTATAAAAAATATATATATAAATAAGTAGATAAGTAGAAGATATGTAGATATGTATAATATATATATATATATTAATATATAAATATATATATTATATATATATATAATAAATATATATTTATATATATATATATATATATTTTATATATAATATTTAATATATATATATATATTTATATATATATGTATATTTTTTTATTATATAGTTATATATATGTATATTTATATATATAATTAATATATCTATATTTATATATATATATATATTTATATATATATATATTAATATTATATATATATATATATTTATATATATAAATATATATATATATATATATATATATATTTATATATATATATTTATATATATATATATATTTATATATAATATATTATATAAATATATATTTATATATAGTATATTAATATATATATAATTATTATATATATATATGTATATATATATATATATTTCTATATATATATATTTATATTATATATATTTATATATATATATATTTAGATATATATATATTTATAATAATATAGATTTATATGATATTATATTTTATAATATATATATATTTATTATATATATATTTATATAATATATATATTATTTATTATATATAATATATATATTATCGTATATATTTATATATATATAATTATTATATATATATATATAATATATATAATAAATATTTATATATATATTATTAATATTATATATATATATATATTTATTTATATAATCTATTTATTTATATATATAATATATTTTATATATATATATATTTATATATATATATAGATTTAATATATTATATATATTATATATATATATATTTATATATATATATTTTATATATATATATTTATATAATATATATATATATTATATATATAATATATATTTATATAATATATTTTATATAATATATATTTATATATATAATATATATATATATATTTATATATAATATATATATTTATATATGATATATTTTATATATATATTTATAATATATATTTATATATATAAATTTATATATATATATTATATATATATATATATAATTAATATATATTTATAATATATACTCTATATATTTATATAATATATTTTATATATATTATTTATATAATATATTTTTATAATAAATATATTTTATATATATATTTATATAAAATATATATTTTATATATATATATATTTATTATAATATATTTTATATATATATATTATATAAATAGTATTTATATATATATATATATATTTATATATATATATAATATTTATATAATATATTTTATATAAATATTTATATATATATATATCTATATTTATATATATATATATATTATAATAATATTATATAAATAATATTTTATATATAATATTTATATATGTTATATTATATAAATTATATTATATATATATTTATAATATATATAATTAATATATTTATTATATGTATATTTATATAATATATTTTATATATAT
>NW_028234435.1:9059394-9066894 GCF_977035675.1 Penaeus japonicus
CAGCCCGCGCGAGCCCTTCATGTTATCCGCGTTGACACTTTCGTCAGACCTGCAGCTATAAGCTCTGTGAATGGTTACTGCACCGCGTTGGTTGCATCATTATCAGACTATGCGAGTGTGGTGCGAAGTGTTTCTGCTTGACTCGCGCCATGCATCGAGATGCCGTTGCATATCCTGGTGGTAGACACTCGAGGCTCATGCACATTATGTGTAGTTTGTTTTTTAGTCTCCCATCCCTTACGCACGCATGCGCTCAATCCTTCCTGCCTTAAGTGTGTGTTTGATGGGAGGACACGGCCACAACACACGTATAACACACGCAACACAGCACAGACACCACACATCATACACACAACTCTCACACGTCACACACATATCAACACACACATCACACAACACGCACATATCACATAACACACACATTACACAACACGCACATATCACATACCACACACCCACACATCACATCACACAGCACGCACACATCACACACATACAACACACGCATCAAATCACATCACAACACACATCAAATCACATCACAGCACACATATACATCACACACACACACACATACATCACACACACACACACACACACACACACACACACACACACACACACACACACACACACACACACTCTCTCTCTCTCTCTCTCTCTCTCTCTCTCTCTCTCTCTCTCTCTCTCTCTCTCACACACACACACACACACACACACACACACACACACACACACACACACACACACACACACACACACACACACACACACACATACACATATCACACGCGCATACATATACGTGCACTGCATACATAAACACACATCACATCATATCACATTACACAGAGGTACACACTGCTTATACAAAGCGCATGAACACAGATGAACAAAATATCTATGCACAACACACACAGACATGGATATACAGAAACTATACACATATATACCCAACACGTTTACACTTGTATACCCAACATATATACACATGTATACCCGATATGTTTACACTCGTATACCCAACATATATGCACATATATACCCAACATATATACACAACATATATACACAACATATATACACATATATGCCCAACACGCATACACATATATACCCAACACGCATACACATATACACCCAACGCGTATACACACATATACCCAACATATATACACACATATACCCAACATATATACACATATATACCCAACATATATGCACATATATACACCCAACATATATACACATATGCACAACATATATAACATATATACACATATAAACACATATACCCAACATGTATATATGTATATACACCCAACACGTATACATGTATATATACCCAAAGCGTATACATGTATATACACCCAACATGTATACACATATGCCCAACACGTTTACACGCAGGTAAACCACATAAATACAGACACAACACGGATGGCTTTATTGTTAGGAAACTCACGCCTCCGTTTCATTTGCCATCCGGTATATATTTTTATTTGGCTTTATTTCCCCGTCAATTACTTATTTTTAAGTCAGATTACTTTATTATTTTATCAACAAATTTTTTTACCCCTTGATTAACTCGAAAAAAAAGATAATGAAATATTAAATCCTAGAGTCGGAGCGTTCATCGGAAATTGTGATTTTTAGATAAAGATAAAAGGGCGAAACTATGATGAGTTAAGATGACGGCCGGACTTGTCGCCGCCGGACGCCTCATTGGCTGTCACGGTTTCTGGCACTGGACCAAGCCAGGTATGGAAGCAGCCGCCTGCATCCTCCTCCTCCTCCTCCTTCTCCTCCTCCTTTTGGGCTGATCCGCCCTACCTCTGTACTAGGTGGCACTCCTGAGTAATCCTGGGAGCAGGAGGACAAGCGATACTAATCGTTGCAAACGAAAAAACAAACTGACAATTAGTGATTTCGGAATACAATGTCCTCGAGCAGCAACTGGTTATCCTTGAGTCGATTAGACGCACGAGCGCCAAAGGGAAGTCTCTCCTTCGTATTACGCATCATAATATTAAGACGCTTTGTTGACATGCACATGTAGTCCGTTATTTATTATTATTTTCTTTGTTAAATGCCTGGTGGTTGATGAAACCATATCCTTGAATGTATTTTTTTACTGCTGCTACCTTTTCACGGCCGAAATTTATTTGAACCGGATTCTATTATACTGAGACATACCTACAAGTTTAGTGTGCTTTTATAGACCCCCATTTTGACGAACTCTTTTGCTTGAAATAAAAACTTTTCTGCAGCAGCAATCCCAGTCCTGAATCTAGGGAGGCATGGCCGTCCCTTGAAAGGCGGTGTCAGACCTGGCCATCATGGTATTTTTTGAAGCAAGACAGCTGTCTGGATAAAAGAGTGGAATACACGAGAGTTGACATCAAAGGAATGGGTGATGAAGTGCACGAGGAAAACTCTGCGCGAAGTAACAACGTTACGGCGACAGCGTTGAGGCGGACATGATGTGGTGAGTGTGCGCGCATGTGCCGTGACTCACTCCCGCTGGATCTTACTCTCTCTTTTTTACTTGGCGATGGCTGCGGGCCGGCCGAAGGTTGTTCGAAATCGCATTTGATATATTTTAGATTTTCCTCAGTATGTTTTGTTGAGTTTGTATCTCTTTCAAAGACTTGTGAATATTTCATGCTTTGGTAGAAACATGCTGAGCCGATGAATCATCAGCTTAATCAGCCAGCGGAGGTGATAACATCGCGAGATCCGGGAGGAAAATCAGCTCTTAACAGCTGAGGATGGATGCACTGTTCTCATGCGGCCGCGCTGCTGTCTCCTTTGGGATAGTTTCTTCCTTCTTTGTATTTGGGAGTAGTTGCTCACTCACTCACTCACTCACTTTCTCACTCACTCACTCACTCACTCATTCACTCTCTCACTCACTCCTCACTCACTCACTCACTCACTCACTCACTTTCTCACTCACTCACTCACTCACTCATTCACTCTCTCACTCACTCCTCACTCACTCACTCACTCACTCACTCACTCACTCACTCACTCACTCACTCACTCCTCACTCACTCAATCACTCTCACTCACTCACTCCTCACTCACTCCTCACTCACTCAATCACTCTCACTCACTCACTCCTCACTCACTCACTCACTCACTCATTCACTCTCTCACTCACTCCTCACTCACTCCTCACTCACTCACTCACTCACTCACTCACTTTCTCACTCACTCACTCGCTTTTTCACTCACTCACTCACTTTCTCACTCACTCACTTTCTCACTCACTCACTTTCTCACTCACTCACTCGCTCATTCTCTCACTCACTCACTCATTCTCTCACTCACTCACTCATTCTCTCACTCACTCACTCATTCTCTCACTCACTCACTCATTCTCTCACTCACTCACTCATTCTCTCACTCACTCACTCACTTTCTCACTCACTCACTCACTTTCTCACTCACATACTCACTCACTCACTCACTTTCTCACTCGCTCACTCACTCACTCACTCACTTACTCACTCACTCACTCACTTTTTCACTCACTCACTCACTTTCTCACTCACTCACTCATTCTCTCACTCATTCATTCTCTCACTCACTCACTCATTCATTCTCTCACTCACTCATTCTCTCACTCACTCACTCATTCGCTCACTCACACTCTCACTCATTCACTCACTCATTCTCTCACTCACTCATTCATTCTCTCACCCACTCACTCATTCATTTTTTTCACTCATTCATTAATTAATTTATTCATTCATTCATTATCTCACTCACTCACTCATTCCCTCATTCACTCACTCACTCATCTCATTCTCTCATTTACTCACACTCATTCTCTCATTCACTCACACTCATTCTCTCATTCACTCACACTCATTCTCTCACTCACTCACTCATTCTCTCACTCACTCACTCATTCTCTCGCTCACCCACTCATTCACTCGCTCGCTTACTCACTCACTCACTCATTCTCTCACTCACTCATTCATTCTCTCACTCACTCATTCATTCTCTCACTCACTCATTCATTCTCTCACTCACTCACTAATTCTCTCACTCACTCACTAATTCTCCCACTTACTCTTACTCACTCACTCACTCATTCTCTCACTCACTCATTCATTCTCTCACTCACTCATTCATTCTCTCACTCACTCACTAATTCTCCCACTCACTCACTCACTCATTCATTCTCTCATTCATTCTCTCAGTCACTCACTAATTTTCTCACTCACTCACTCATTCATTCTCTCTCACTCACTCACTTATTTTCTCACTCACTCTTTCTCTCACTCACTCATTCTTTCACTCACTCACTCATTCTTTCACTCACTCACTCATTCTCTCACTCACTCACTCATTCTCTCACTCACTCACTCATTCTCTCACTCACTCTCTCACTCACTCACTCATTCTCTCACTCACTCACTCACTCACTCATTCTCTCACTCACTCACTCATTCTCTCACTCACTCACTCATTCGCTCGCTCACTCACTAATTCTCTCACTCACTCACTCACTTGCTCATTCACTCACTCATTCATGTGTGTTTTTGTTTCTACGCGTGTTTGCTTTTGTTTGCATATGTATGTGTACGTGTATTTTTGTGTGTGCGTGCGTGTATGTGATTTTGTTTTTTATGTATATATGTAGTGGGTGGGGGTGAGGGGTATGGAGGGGTGCGTGCGGGAGATGTCGGTGTATATCAGGATGCGTTTGTATGTATGCTGTGTACCATTTCGTCCTGAGGATGCGGTTGGGAATCTGAGCTTTACTTCACCGTAAGAGCAAATGAAAGCGGCGCTGGTCGCCCGTTGTGTAAATGGTGACGCCATCTCGTGATGCCTTTGGTGGCGCTTTCTTACGTTATGTCTATGACCAGCGATTTTTTACACTCCAATTCTCCCCTCCGCCGCTAGCTCTCTCCCTCGCGCGGCGGACGAAACTCTTCCGTCTCAGCCGTGCCGTGCTCGCTCCCGGCCGCGAACACACACTCCACTTGTGTTTCCTTTATTTCTATCCCTAATTATTTCTGGAGATTGCATTCCGCAGTGTCAAGGAAACATAATTTGTTTCTAAAACTTTGGTGCTCTCGAAATTCCATAGGAAGGACACTACTATTGCATGACCATTCGCTCTCGGAGGATCATATTAACGCCTTTACCCTAGGTACTGGCGCGTTTAACTGATCCTCTAAACGCTCTCGTTTCATTTACTAACATGCACTATTTACACGAACACTAATATGAATCCTAGTGACATAATTACGGCACGCGTTTCCACTTTCGTTCACATTTTTCTTAACCAGTCCTCTCCTTGCCCTCCAAAGTTTCGTCTCCACCCCTCCCCCAGATACACTAATCTTTGGTGCTCCCTGGTTAGAATAAACATCTTGAGTGGCAAGAGTTCCAGATTTTCCGATATGGATCTAGTTATGGATATGCTGAATTTATCAACACCCATAAATGGTTTGTATGTAAAACTAATCTTATTCTCTCTTCCCCAGGTGAGTTGTGAAGCGATGATACCGGAGGTACTGGCAGCTGTCATGAGGTACTGTGCCGAGGGTTATTGATATAGGCAGCTCATGGCCTTCAACATGATCCGTAATCGGAGGTTTATAAGTAACCGCTAGAGCCGTTGTCGCTACAAAGGTAAAGCTGAACGGCCATCCAAAGCATATCTTACGATGGATGGTCTATCGCCAATCCACAAAGGTCTTAAAGGCCCCCACACTCGCTCAGTTAAATGCCCAAGTGCATGGGAATCGTGTGCAAGTTCTTGGGCCCGGCACGTACAGTGCGCCGATTCAGATGCTTCTGCAATTCCAAGCAAATCGCGCGTCTTGTGATGCTGTGGCAGTCTTTGCGCCTACACTGTGGCAACAACAACTGCGATAAGTGAATAAATGCATAGGCGCACACCTCGCCGTGAATTTACCCATTTCCGTCACCTCGCCAAATGTTAATTATTTATCATTTGGAAGACTACTAGTAAGGCAGTTACGTTATATGTGCAGTTCAATGTGCATAATTAAGTTTTACCTTCGTTTTTATCATAGATTATATATAGATAGATAGATAGATAGATAGATAGATAGATAGATAGATAGATAGATATAGATATAGATATAGATATAGATATAGATATATAGATATATAAACATATCTTGCAAATGTTTTAGTAATCTTTTTAAATACAGAGTGATAATTGTGGTATGCTGAGTGCTGGAGGAGGAGAAGGATATTTGTATGAAAAGAGATTGCAGCGAGCGATCTGATGAGTTAATGTCCATGCAAATGTACTTTTCATTTAACCTCAGCCTGAGTAGGAAGCAGGATGGTAGAATTATTGGTGCTACGTGAATGGAGAAGACCATTCTCACAGCACTCTTTGCGTCAAGCACTTTTACGCAAGAATCTGAATCTGGAATTTATTAACGGAGGGATGTCTCTGTTCAGTGTTCCTCAGATGTGGCTGAGTAAACACTGATATTATATTAGTTGCCTAGAGTAACACTTTTATTTATTTTCAGCAAGTGCTTAACGATCCTGATTGATTTGCTAATGAGGGTCGAATTGATTTATAGGATTTCGTAAGTCATTGTAAACTTTGAAAACGATTCATAAAAAGCTTGTTCTGTGGGCGTTGATTATATCCAATCACGACCCTGCTGCCGCCTTCTTGAGTGTTCTACACTGTTGGTTTAAGCAGCATTTGAATGTTGAATCTGAGTAATGGAACTGGTTGCCCGTTTCTGCTTTTTTGCGGTCCAACGGTAACTGCGTAGAGGGGAGTAGTGTATAGTATGTAACTGTACTTCCACAGACTGGGCCTTATGGGTTAGTGCATTGCTGTATCATTGGGTCTTCAAAGATTATAGATTTGTAGAACTTTTGAAACTGACTTCGCTAGTCATAATTCGGAACGATAGCAGTTTCTTCGATTAACTTCGCTTCCGTCATCTTTCTCTCTCAAGTGTCGAGATAACATCACGTTCAAGTCATTGCTGGGGATGTCGACCTCGTACGTGTGGGTGACTTGACGTTAGGGGCAGGTCATGGGTCACACAGCGTGGGAGAGGTTGGCCATGTCACGTTCCCCCAAGGCGAGGCAAGCAGCCGCGCGCCGAGGACCGCTTCCCTCTCCCCCTCCCCTTCCCTCTCCCCCTTCCCTTCCCTCTCCCCCTTCCCTTCCCTCTCCCCCTCCCCTTCCTTCTCCCCCTCCCCTTCCTTCTCCCCCTCCCCTTCCCTCTCCCCCTCCCCTTCCCTCTCCTCCTCCCCTCTCCCCCTCCCCCACCCTTCCCCCTCCCCTCCCCTCCCCTTCCCTTCTCCTCCTACCCTTCCGCCATCCCTCTCCCCCTCCCCTTCCCTCTCCCCTCCCCTCCCTTCCCTCTCCCTCTCCCCCTCCCCTTCCCCCTCCCCTTCCCTCTCCCCCTCCCCTTCCCTCTCCCCCTCCCCTTCCCTCTCCCCCTCCCCTTCCCTCTCCCCCTTCCC
>NW_028234435.1:9076894-9079394 GCF_977035675.1 Penaeus japonicus
TTCTCTACCCCCTAGTAACTTTAGTCGCAGGAATTCTTGGGTTAGAAGGTCATTGCGAGGCTCTCCGTCCAGGTACTTATCAACTGATGATGTGATCACTGCTTGCTAGCAAAGGCAGAACAGCATGGGTTGTTGCAGAATGCACGTGTTGGAATTCTCCTTTTGTTGGATTGTTTTCTAATCCTCCTTCATATGATGTAGAAGGCTATCAAGAAATTGTTATTGCTATTTCTTGTGTTGTTTCTCTTATTACAGATAAATCTATTAGACATATTAATTAACTTGAAATTGCTGAATTGCTTGTAAGTGAGCTAACAAAATAACAGCTAATGTATGAATCCTGAGATTCTTGATATATTTTCTTTATATGATGAGGACTCTGCTTAATGTGACAAAAAAATACTACTGAGTTATTATCAGAATTGGTCTTGTGTTTTTAAGATTTCTGGTCTTGTGACCAATTTTTTTTTTTTTTATGTATGAGACAGATCATCAGTAGTATTTTTTTGTCAAATACTAAGTAATCAGCATCTTTTCTTTTTCAGAAATATCTACTTTCACGTGCATTTTGTCTTCTTTCTTGTATGAAGCAGACTTAATAGCTTGTCATAATTGTTTTTGTTTCATAAGATGTGAAGGATATCTAGGTTGTGGTTTGCTTTTTGTGTTATGAATGTTTTTTTCCCCTCTTATAAATACTCTCTTACATGGTGGATTGACAAAAAAGATAATATTGCTGTTCAAGAAATTTAACTTGGATAAGCATAACCCTTTCCAAAAGTTAAATTTTCACTGTTATACATGGGTGGAGGGGAAGGAAATTGTACTTTTGTTTTTGCACTGTTGTGAATTGTATTGTTTGTTGCCTTTTTTAAAGTAGTAAAGAAGGGCAATACTGAAGGACTTAAACATTTACAAGCATGCTGTATGTTTGGTAGAAAACCAAAATTTTAAACTTTAATGACTTTATTTGTTTTTTAACCCTCTCTGGACGGGTGGTACAGTACTGTACCGCGCATTCAAATTTTAAAACTTTAATGATTTTTTGTTTTTAACCCTCTCTGACGCGGTAGGTACAGTTCGTGTACGCGCATTTCAAGTCCAGTGGCTGGGCGGCACAGTATTGTGCCAGCCATTTAATTGATTTAGGCCTAATAATTCGAACGCCCCGGCATTGGGACATTCAAGGCTGGAATGCCCCCGTCGTAAGTGGGTTAAATGTAAAATCTTTATTTAATCCCTTAATGCCGGATGACATGACATTCATCTCATGGCTTGGTGGGTCTTCCCACCGGCGTACGTGAACATCTTGTCATGGCTATGTCTGGCCGGGTGATCGGGTGCGTAGTGGCAGGTCACCGCCGCAACGTACAAATAGCTTGCGGTGTTAGGCCTGCCCATTTCAAAAGACCCTGGCAACACTTTTTGTATTATGAAGTTTAAGCAAAATTAAAGTAGGAAGTAAAGTGGAATAAAGGGCAGCTATCATCTTGGATTTGTGCATGATTGTAAAAGCTAACTTTGCTTTGGGTTTATGAAGGTGCAAATGTTCTTATACTTTTGACTGTAGGGTAGTACCTTCTTCTTCTTATGTAGCAACTAACAAAATAAACCTATTTCAGTATTAAATTGTCAGTAATCCTATTTGTGGTTTTGATATTCATGTAAGAATTACAATATAAGTTTATTTATATTCTTTTTTTTTGAGGATGAAATACTTGTACTCTTTGACATGCACTTATAACTAGTTTCAATTTTGGCACTGCAAATAGAAAATGCTGTAGATTCTTATAGAAAATCTAAAAATTAGAGGAGAGGTACAAACACCATCAAAGAATCTTATTTCCTGCAAGATACAACACTATCTGTTTGATATAGTTAGTGTCTATTTGCATTTACTCCAGTTCATTCCCAGTATAACAAGTATGATTCAGAGAAATGAGATTCTTTTGGAGTTACAAATCTTCAGTTTCCTCAATGAGATGTTTATTTCTCTCCAATAGCGCACAGGAGAAAATCGTCCCTCCCCGACGGTGGGGTTCCTTCAGACAGTAAGCACCTAGCTCTCTTTGTGTATCTGGTGATGGCAGTGATGGTGTTGGGAAGTTTGCTTTCTATCATTTAAGTTAGCTCATCTTCATGTTTTCTTTGTAGTCAGGCATGTTATTGCACTTCAATTTCTTGGAACATAAGTATTTTATCACAAACAATATATAGAGATGTATAATATATAATATATGATATATAATATTTATATATATTTTTTATTATTATTATTTGTAGTAGTAGTATTAGTGGTAGTAATTGTATATAAGAAAGTAGTTGTTTGATGAAAAATGAATTGTCCTTTCACTACTGCATAAAGATTTACTGATATTTCATGTCATTAAATGGTTTATTATTATGGTTAAAGTATTTTTTTAATCAATTAAAAGGACAGGCAAATATGATATTGTATGTTCACAAAAATCAGTGCACCTATTTTGCATATCCGATATAT
>NW_028234435.1:9084394-9104394 GCF_977035675.1 Penaeus japonicus
ATCATACTCAGTTTAGAGCAACGCAAAGTATTATTTTCCACAGACCTAAGTACAGTTTTGAGGAGAAACTTGCAAATACATTGCTACTTAAATTTGTACATCTCCAAACAGTTACTGAAACCTGACTATTTGCCATTCGTGTTCTTCCAATTACTGATACGCAACTTATTGTCAATAAAGGCCTAACCACCGGTACCTAAGCGTTGATGTGGAGCCATCTGGAAATGAAGGCGAAAGGTTAGCTTATAGCTTGGCATTGTTAACATTCCCTAGGCAAAGAAAACGGGGCGCAGCTGACGCAAGAGAAAACGAAGTTTTGAAGGCAAGTAGTCATACAAAGACTGCAGTAAAAGGTTGGGAAATGATTTTAAGAAAATGTTAACACCCTGTTGGCGACAACGAGAAACTGTTGATTATGATGTGAGAGTTAAGGAAAACGTAATGCCAATTGATATTTTTTCTGTTAGAATTGCATCCAATTAAAGGAAAAGACACCGTTTACCTCCAATCTTATGCCGTGAGACAATGGAAGGGGGGGCTTAAAAGATTTAGCCGATCCCGATAAAAGCATTGCAGGCGAGAGTTCTAGAACCCTTGCCTCCTACGGCCGAGGGGACTGCGAAGGGCGAGATGATCCACAGATGCTTAGGAAGAAATGAATAGGGAACGAGAAGAAAAGGGATTCAGAAGAGTGTTGATTAAGCGTCGATTTATCTCTGCGTATAACAGTACGTTTGAACGTCATCCTGATTTTATTCTCATAAAAACTTAGTTCACCATTGTAGGCTTGACCGAAGCGAAAGCGGCAATGTTTTTACTGTTTCAGTATTTCGAATAAGAGGAACATATTTTCGGGAGTTTTATGGTTGCGCAACGTTCGGCCGCCACGAGTTTTAATTAATGAGCGAATCATTAATTGATCATTAGTTTAAGCAACTCAGATGATTAGGCGCGCGTCGTGTTAACGACCACAAAAGGCTGGTGTGTCTAGGGGGGGGAGGGGGGATCTAAAGCGAGTAATAACTTAGGCTTTTAACCTGATATCCCGTGAGGCCCGGATGACCTGGGAAATGCAGGGCGTGCGGTTGGGTGGGTGGTGGTGGTGGGCGGGGGGGGGGGGGGGGACGCAACAACTTTCTACGCCCACTCGCCGAGGCTGCATTTCCTGCCTCATCCCCACGCGTGACCCTTTCGTCGGTCACCTCTGCCCTGTCCTATTTTCTTTGCTGCACCTTGCTTTGCTGCTTGATTATTTATTTTTTCATCTCCTTGCCTCTAATCCTCCTTTTACTTCTTCCTCCTGTTCCCTTTTTCTTTACATTTGACCCTCATCTCCCTCGTAGTTTCCTTCTTTTCTCTTTGGCTCTCTCCTCCTTTTTATCCCTCTCGCTCCCATCCCCTCCCGCTACCCCGTTCAATCGAGGCAGAGAGTCAGCCATGCAACTTTACAAGACGTTCGGATTAACGTTCCACGGAATACCATCAGGTTTGGGCAGCGCCAGGGCTACAAGTGCATTAAGATTACGTCTGCTTCATCTTGTGCTCTCTCCCCCCTCTCCCTCTCTCCCCTCTCTCTCTCACCCTCTCCTTCTTTATGTCTTTGCCTCTCTCTCTCTCTCTCTCTCTTTTCCTTTTAGCATATGATAAAACAACTATACAGGCATATCACAAATTACGAATTTCTTGATGGACAAGCATTGATGATGAATAATGTAAGTGTAAAATGTTTGAGGCATCTGTGCCGAGACAAGAATGATGTCTTATGTGCCCACTTGTTAAGATACAGTGCTATTGTCTTTGTTTATTTAATTCTAAAAAGTTGGTACACTTCGCGTAATAATAGGTTTCTGCAATGAAATCAGGTCGTTCCTTGGAGTAGGGTCTGAAAGTTCAACCGGGAATGCAATTTCTAACGCCTCGAATCTGCATAAGCGTCAGAGCCGTCGTGGAGAGAATTTGGGGAAGTTTTCGCCTCTCGAATATTTAGGTATTTTTGAGTGCTTGGCAGAGCTGATAGAAAGGAAGCTGAAAAATAAACTAAAGAAACCCAGAAGGAAAATATTTGTTTTTGGAAGTAACATTTAGGAATTCGCATTGATTCGCCAGAATCCCAAATAAGGATGCGGACATATTTCAGGGTTGAATGATAATTGTTCTTTAGGCGGTCAAAAGATGCGTTGAAGTTTTACCAAAATGCTGTTATTTGTTTTGGAATCACAGGGAGAAAGTAATGTAGAATTTCCTCGCCGTTACTTATGTACACATTGACAGATGGACTTCAAAAGAATTTAAAAGAGCTTTGTACTTTTCAACAACTTTTGGCAGTTCAAGAATAATAATTTAGATCCTGAATATAGTCTGATATTATGTGGTTACTGTTGCAGAATGTATAAACGCACATGTACATAAACGTATTAATTAGCGTCTATTTGTGTAAATTCCCATACGCTCGCGCTCTTGTCTGCATGTATATAAATTTTGATATGTATTATAGGTATACATGCATAATATGTATAAACTTGAACATATTTATGTATGTGTACGTGTGTGAACACATGTCTGAATATTTGTCATTTGAATCGAGTTTGTGGATTAGCATCACTATACTTGCCAGCTGTGTCCTGGAGAAGGACTCAGGACTCGCGGGCCAGGACTCCATGCTTTGCCTGCGCTTAATGCGGCGTGACACAGGCAGGAGCTACGCTTCGCGTCGAGCATGACTGCCTTGACAACTCGCTGTTTATGTCCCTCAAGGACACATTCTCGGAAATATCCTTTTGATGCGGCAATATCTGCGCACCTTTGTACTTGGGGCTTTGCTGTTGTGTGGGAGGTCCTGCGCTAAGAATTGGTGTGCCGATAGTCCAGTCTCTTGTGGAGCTTCAGTGGGCTGGCGGCGAGTGTCCACGGGTCGGGATTGATTGACTTTGGATAGCCAGGGTGTGGGAGGGAGGGGAGGGGCCTCAATGGCTTGATTGATCCGCTGCTGCTTCCGATTTCGCCGATGAGGATGTCGCCGTTCGAGCGCTCTGGGCGCTCTGGGCGCTCTGGGACGCCGGTCGTCGGGAACGAGCTTATTGTCACGTAATTGGATTAAAGGCTGACATTATCTCCGCACTGCAACCTATTCTGCTTTTATCTCTCGGCGAGAGTGTGTGCATACCCAACTTATTTTGTTCAGAGTTAGAATGAGAAGGATTTCTACTACAGTTGATCATATATAAACTGAGAGTGGTCGTAGTAGGGGTTTGTCGGTGATTGAGCCCTATCGTTTTCATATTTTATATCATCTACAGTTGCCTTGTTAGTTTTCACAAAGTGTGGCTTAAGACAAGTGCAGGTATCAGCAACACGTGAGAGGCTCGTGAGAGGTCGAACTACAGCAGACTTGAAATATTGTTTCTTTTCTTGTTGTAAAGATTGCAAGGGTGTTAGGATGAGATTTTTTCCTTTTACCTCAGGAGTAAAAGCACACTTTTGTTCGTTGGTGATAACGAGAAAGTTATTTGTTTGGTAGGGGTCGCCATAGAAACGATATTTCACAGAAAATGGGTAGGAATGTAGCGGTTACTTATCATTTTCTCGCGGGCCAATGTTTCTCATTCCTCAGTGTACTTTCATTGAGTTTATGTGACCTTGATATTTTCTTTATCTGAACAAATTATATTAAAAAGATTTAAAAAAAAACAGGAAGAATTAGCTCCAGGAATTATCGACATTTTATTCGACACAAATGTTAAATTGCTGGGCCGAGTGCGCTTCCACTTTCTACATCAGTTTTTTGCGTCCGGAAATTCATGTAAATTGCTTGAAATTACGGAATAATGGCCACGTTTACTTTAAGAACTCTTCTGTTTGACAGGAAGGGGTGTGTGTGTGTGTGTGTGTGTGTGTGTGTGTGTGTGTGTGTGTGTGTGTGTGTGTGTGTGTGTGTGTGTGTGTGTGTGTGTGTGTGTGTGTGTGTGTGTGAGAGAGAGAGAGTGAGAGAGAGTGAGAGAGAGTGAGTGTATGTGTGAGAGTGGGAAGAGATGAAAATAAACAGAAGCAAAAGTACGATGGAAAGGAGCAAACATAAGATGAAAAATAGATAAAAAAGAGGTAAGGTAAGGGGGGGGTAATAAAGGAATAGAAGAAGACTACAGTTAAAGGGGAAAACAAAGAGAAGGGGGGTAGGGGGTAGGCCTGGGATGGCTTTCGAATTCATGTTTGTCACGTGATCTCGCCCGGCGAATGGACGCGGCCGACCTCCCGCGCCATTCCGGGGGTTGCGGACGCCATGGCAAGGGAGGGACGCTTTCACAAGGGCTGGCTTTATTGTCAATCATTCGTGTTTATTGCTTGCTAGTGCAGAGCGTGGATTTTCGAGTGTCAAACTTTGAAATCAGGGTTGAAGTGGTTAGGCTCATCAGGGTTTGTCCTCGTTCACCCGCATTCGTCATCATGATAATCTGCTCTTTCGTAGTGTTGCGTGGACCTCATCCTTTCGAAACGCAGCGGCATTCGGTCTCCAGGCTATCGGAATTGCAAGCCTTTGAGGCACGCCCTCCTCCCTCTCTCTGCCCAGCCCAGACTTGCCTCTCCCAGCCTCCAGCCTCCAGCCTCTCCTCCCTTCCGGACTTTGCCGTTGTTTTTGCTTCCCGTAAGAATCCCAAACTGCTCAACGATTTCCTCCCAAGGGTCAGGAAGGGCCGGGATTGGGAGCTGCGCCTAGCATTCGAATGGCAGGGAAAGAACATGCGCCTGTAGAAGGTTCTCGAAGGTTAAATGTGCTGCCTTAACGAGGTCGTACCGAAAGATAGCTAAGGTTTAGGGAAGTAATTATAAATTTTATATTGAAAGTTTTTAACCCATTGCATTAATTAAAGCGAGACGTAGCATAATATTAGATATCTGTGAAGTCCTTCAGTTGTTGTTTTATATTAGATCCTTCGCCAGTATATGAGATAATGAATTAAACATCAACGATAAAAAACGCTTGAACGAAAACTAGAAGTATTAGAAGTAGGTAAATATAGCATATCAATCAATCGAATGAATACATTTAATAAGCACAAAAGAAATTTGGCGGTGGGAAATATTTAGGACTAAATATAAGGTAGGATGAGCCTGAGAATGTTAATCGAGAAGGGGAGGGTTTGGAAAGGAGTCGGGGGATGAGAGAGAGAGAGAGAAGGAGGAAAGAGAGAGAGAGAGAGAGAGATAGAGATGAGAATAGAGAAGAGAGAGAGATAGAGATAAGAGAGATAGAGAGAGAGATGAGATAGAGATAGAAGAGATAGAGATAGAGATAGAGATAGAGATAGAGAAGAAGATAGGAGAGAGATAGAGAGATATAGAGAGAGAGGAGAGAGGAGAGAGGGAGAGAGAGAGAGAGAGAGAGAGAGAGAGAGAGAGAGAGAGAGAGAGAGAGAGAGAGAGAGAGAGAGAGAGAGAGGCGTCCATACCGTCATTACTCGAGAGGATCTGAGGGTCTCAAGGAGTTCGCGATAGAAGTTATTGATGTTGTAGTCTTGTTCTCAAGGGTATTTCTAGAAACTGACGAAAAAACGGCCTCGGCGAGTGTGACTCTCTGGCATTTTCATATTCCGTGGTTAGCCTATTCGAGTATTTTTTCTCGTTGTTAGTCGGTTATAGTGGCACAACCGATCAACTGTGTGCACGTTGAGCACTCCGGCGTTTAGTCCCACGAGAATGAAGTGGCCAAGAGCCCACAGAAGGACGGCGTGTCCCGGAATACTCGAGAGAGCAACAACACTTTCTTGGCGCGAGTTCCTCTGCTAGGTTTGTAATGAAATTATCGAGTTCCGCCACTCAAGCTTTAGAAAGTGATCATGTAAAAATGTGATTACCTCATCTGTAACGTGGCAGCCATGTCGTTAGCATCGAGCTTATTTTGAGGGTCATTGGATCCTGTCTTCAAATAATGAATGGTCTCAGACACGGAATAAAAAGTGTAGCCTTGCGGGGCGGTCAGAAATGTCATCTCTTTCTGATTGTTTGTTCGTGTGCTGGCCTTGCATGTCGCTCTTTATTACTGTGCAGTGAGCGTGGAGGGCCGGAGCCGCTGTTGAAATCGGACCGGATGATAGTGATCGAGGAGACGAGTCGCGTGACGCAGAGCTTGATCACTCATTCGGCGTCTGAGCAGACGGTGGCGCCGAAGTCCTCCGAAGTTGCTTTTACGCAAGATCGGGAGAGAATTACTGCAACGAAAATGATTGGAGCCAAGCGGGATCGGATTGGAAATGAAGCCACCCGAGCGCGCGTGCGTGTGCGTTGCTTGTATGTGTGTGTGTGTGTGTGTGTGTGTGTGTGTGTGTGTGTGTGTGTGTGTGTGTGTGTGTGTGTGTGTGTGTGTGTGTGTGTGTGTGTGTGTGTGTGTGTGTGTGTGTGTGTGTGTGTGTGTGTGTGTTTTATTTCTTTTTTTTTGAGGAGTGGGGGGTGGTTAGGATGGGAGTAGTATGGCATTTTAACAACCATTTCAAGGTCCATGTACAGTGTTTCCAGTTTGGTAGTTTTGTTTCAGTGTCAATGTTAAGGTAACAAAATGTGGTCTACTTTGACCTTTTCCTTTTAACCTTATATTCCAAAATCTCTCTAACCGTTCCATTGGTTCGCGATCCAACTGAACCTTCTTGCTCACAAGTACTTGTGTTTTCGCTTGCATTGCCGTGCACAGAAGAGACAGCGCAACAGCCCGTCCTTTGTTTGGGTGAATTTTCCAGAAAATTGTTGGTTCCACTTATGGATCTCCAGCTGCGGTGCGATAAGCCTCGGTTACTGTGCTGAAGAAGGAAAAGAAAGAGTGTGAGTGCCCGTGCGCTCGAGTCCTCGTGTAAGGGGAGGGGAGCCATTATGAGGATAGAGTGGCAGATGTTAGGCGAAGGAAAGGTTGTGTGGATAGGAGAAGTGTGAAAGGGAGCAGTATGGCCGCAAAAAATGATTAGTGGAGGACATGATGAGGAGTGTTTTGATGACGAGTACGGGAGGGGCAAGACCAGGTCCATGTTAAGGGAGACATACCGACGGGTCGGTGGTGCCGCAGCGGTGGAGCTTGGGGAGGTCTTCTTGCAGGGAAATGTGCGTGCAACGTGCTCAGAACAGGGGTCGAGAGGAGGGAAGGCGAATGTGGCAGAAAATGACACAACCGGAGGAACTAGACGACGGGACGTGAGTGTTGTAGTGGTGTTGTGCGAGAGGCGGGAAACGCTGGGTTGTCGTGAGTTACTCTGTGCTTAGTGTGTACGGCTGTGATCACGCACTCTCTAACCAGACCTTGAGATGTGTGAACACCATTATGAACGGAGGGAAAAGGGGCCTTCTGATTTTATTTTTTGTGTGTGTGATCTGGAGTGTGTTATCTATCTATCTATATACACATAAGCATATATATATGCTTATGTTTATGCTTATGCATATGCTTATACATATATCTATACTTATACATATGCATACACATACACATACACATACACATAAACATACTCATAAACATACTCATAAACATACTCATAAACATACACATACACATACACATACACATACACATACACATATTC
Source organism: Penaeus japonicus (assembly GCF_977035675.1). Lineage (NCBI taxonomy): Eukaryota > Metazoa > Arthropoda > Malacostraca > Decapoda > Penaeidae > Penaeus > Penaeus japonicus. The sequence goes on from NW_028234435.1 coordinate 9,091,954, forward strand.
ATACTACATACATACATACATACATACATATATATATATATTATATATAATATATATATATATATATACATATATATATATATATATATATACATATATATATATATACATATATATATATATATATACATATATATATATTTATATATATATATTTTTATATATATGTATATATTTATATATATATATATATATATATATATATATATATTATATATATATATTATATATATATATATATTTATATATATATATATATTATATATTATATTATATATATATATATTTTATATATATATATATATATATATATATATATTATATATATATATATATATATTAATATATATATATATTATATATATAATATATATATATATTTATATATATATATATATATATTATATATATTTATTATATATATATATATATATATATATATATATATAATAAAGATATATATATAGATAGAGAGAGAGAGAGAGAGAGAAGAGAGAGAGAAGAGAGAGAGAAGAGAGAGAGATACAGACAAAGAGAAAAGAAGAGAAAGAATACAAGAGATACAAACAAAGAGAACAGACATAGAGAGAAAGAGAAAGAGAAAGAGAAAGAGAAAGAGAGAGAGAGAGAGAGAGAGAGAGAGAGAGAGAGATACATACATATACATACACATACATACACATACATACGTGCTTACATATTTACATGCATACTTATATACTAACATGCATATATCCTAATACATATACACATATACGCACGCACACACACACACACACACACACACACACACACACACACACACACACACACACACACACACACACACACACACACACACACACACACATACATACATACATACATACATATATACATACATATATACATGCACACACAATGGGAATTTATAAACTTTTGGAGATTCTACTCTGGAGACTTATAAAGTTGTAATGCCGCGCATGGGAGAAGCATTGGTGTTTAGGCCTTAAACTGAATATGATGCCAGTTATATTATTTATTTTATTATATTTGTGGGGTGGGGGCACGGGATTGATCGTGGCAGCGGAATGTGTGTTAGTGACGCAGCCGATGGTTGAGACAGGTGCCAGTGATGAAAGGCTTGGGCTGTGAATGTAGCCGTCGAATGTCAAAATATCGATTCGAACTATTGCACCGGGATTTTGATGTTCGGAGAGAAATGGCAATTAATGTATGCGATGATGATGTGGTGGGCGTGTGGGCGTGTCTAGCTCTTTGACTTTCCCCGTGTGCGGGTTGGCTGCGTCGCGTGGAACCGGGAGTCCGGCGCGCCGTGTTGTTGAGGTGCGCGAGGGTTAGTCGTGCTGCTCTACCTGCCTTTGCGCGTCCGCCGCGCCTGCGCTCCTGGACGCTCGGATTTTGTTGTTTACAACCACCAAGTAGCCATCGCGCCTTTGTCAGCTGTGCCGTGATTGTTTATAACTTCCGATTCGTAGTTACAACCGCTGGCTCTGTTGCATAAATTCGTGAGCGCGACGTGGATCTCCAGTGAGGAGAGGCAAGAGGAGGCATGAGAGTGAGTTGAGGAGCGGTGATGTGTCCTTGTCTTACAAGGACATCTTCATCCTATCATGACTCACTGCCTGTTCTCAAAGTTTTAAATCTCTGTTTTGCGAAGAACTTAATGTGTTGATATAAAGCGTGTGGCACCATAGTCATTTTTGCTGCGCTTTACGATTGGCAGATCATGATAATACCGTTATACTTATTATTGATTTAGTTAATTTTCCGGTCAACACGGAGTTTCTGTCGTGGCTGTTTTTCTTATACTTATTTATATTCTTAGGGGTCATTTCAATTTGTGTGTTTTTATTACACACATTTTCTCTGTCGTCCATATATGTAAATACGGGATTAGTGCGGTAGATAGTAACACCTTTAAAAATTCTGTCAGTTTGCATTGTTCGGGGCACATTGGCATACAAAGAAATGTTTTAAATGTTTTCTGTATGGAAGACTAAGGGTCACTCCGCGACTGGCTCAGTGCCATGGGGAGAACTGTGGACAAATAGAGAGTCGAACCTTGAAAGGGAGATTGGAGTGTCTCTTAACCGCACCGACATTGAGGACCGCGGTCGGGCCGTGCAGTTTCATCAACCTTGGTTTTTATAATTCGATGTGTAGGCTGCTCCATCTTTATATGGAGTTGCCACATGTAGAGAACGGTTCAGGCATTACGCTCTTCCTTATCCATCTTAATTAAAGTTCGTTAGAAGTTCATAAACTGAATCTCTTTTCTGTGGAAGCGTCCAGGCCTGCTTCATGGGCGGCGCAAACCCTCGTGGGAAAACGCGTTTGGAAATGAGCTGAAGCCATCCCCGGGATACCTGGATGAGCCGCGCGGTGGAACGCCAGTGGTGCAGTGGAGGAAGTGGAGAGATTGGAAAGTATGGTGTGTGGAAGGAGGCGCTGGGGTGAGTAGCCTGTGCCGGCCGGTGCTGACGATGGTAAACTGTTACGGTTAAGGCATTGCACTCCAGGAGAAGTTGATGGAGCGCCATGTGGTGTGTGTATGGAAATGAAGCTGTGTGTGAAGCACGCGCAGTGCTTGGCTTCAATGTGCATGCATTTTTTGAATTCCCGTCTTTATTTTTTACTGATGTTTAATTTTATAAATCAGATCGAGAAGAGAATCGGATAGACCTATAAAATAATCGAAAATAAAAAAAAGTTGTAGCCACAGACGAATGAGACCGCAGTGAGTGTCATAAAACTGGAAACTCTTGTGCGCGTGTAACTAGTGTCGAAAGAAAAAAAAAACACCCCCCCTCCCCCTCCGTCTTACTCACCGCCGTCGCCGCTTCTGTCATGAAGAACCCGTCTCTCAACTCCTACTTTTCCTACCGGTAAGTAACGTGGGCTTTGCGTGAGGCGACGCACTCCCGAGGGCGCTCCCGCCCAGTGAAAATATTGTACGTTGCATCTTGAGAGCCTAACTTTGCTGTATTTTTCCATTCTTTTCCCCTGGTTTTCGTCCGTGTTCTTTCCCCTCACTGATGTCTAGAGACCATGAAGTGGACTTATCACATTTTGGCGCAGTTTTAATTGGTCAGCCGCAGCGATCCACAGGGGAGAAATTGCGCGGTGTTTGTCTGCAGTTTCTCCCCGAATTGCTCGGAACCGCAGCTACGTCTTTGTAACGTCGCGCGATCGTTCATAATGATACGTCATGAAGCTTAAGTATCAGTGTGTGCTAGAGGCTCGTCTAGGTTGCCATCTGGCGGCCGTCGTAGGAAAAGCTACTGAGGAGGCTACATGAAGGAGCGACTCCGACCATTTAGCCCCGAGAGGGCGCTGGAGCGAGCAGTGGGCGGGCGGGTGATAGGCATAGCGTCAGAGTTACAGCTTTGCGGTGCAGATTTGCATGGGTAATTAGCTGCGTAAATGGAGTTAGGTTTAACTGCAGTTAGGCTTTCTTACCGGAAGAACTGCCAGAGCGTGCATTCGTTATTGCTGGTCATTGGATCTCACTTTCTGTTAGGTAATAGTTTGGTAAATATTTACATCTTAGTTTTCAAGAATTCAGGAATTTGAACGATATATTAGAAGACGGAAACTGATGCTGTTTGAAAAAAAAAAACAGAATGGGGCACATACACACACACACACACACACACACACACACACACACACACACACACACACACACACACACACACACACACACACACACACACACACACACAGACACACATACAGTGTGTATGTGTATATGTATATGTATATGTATGTGTACATATGTTCACATTCGCATGTGCATGCGTGAGTGTAAGTGTGATATGTGTGAACAGCCGAGATACATTCCTTTTCACTTAGAAAATGGCGCAGAAACCACAGACCACGGCATACGACAGCCAGCCGCCTGCGAGGGGCTCCCCTGCCAAGCGCACCGAGAGTTATCCGTCTGATTTGAAACGGTTAGCCCAGTGCCATATAATAAAAACATTGATAAGGGACCCTCTGTTTCCCTGGTCGCCGTCCCTGGCCGTCGTTTTTCTCCAACGCCGATGGCTGCATCTCGCGTGTGGGCGCTGCCGCCCGTCACGAGAACATTGCCTCAGCGTCGAGTCATCGCTGAGTTCTCTTCACTGAGCCAGCTGCTTCTATGCTCTTTTTTCCCAGGCTGTTACGAACTTGCTGTACAAAACAGTCTCTAAGAATTCTGTCTATGAATTTCGTTCCCCATGGAACCCTCCGTATCGCTATCGCTTCTTTCAAAAGTCCGTTGATGGTATTAATTCCTTTGAGTAACGGGTGACAGTCGCCACCGTCGTTGCTAATAAGCTGATGCGAGACGTTTTCCAGGGAGCGCCTGGAGAGGAACACTTGTTAAAATCGTATTACTAATTTTAGAAGGTAACGGCGGGGCTCAGGCGCGAGGTCGTGGTTTTATGAAACCTTTATGGTCGTCTTGTTATTTGTCGGTTGCTGCACAGTTTATCTTTTATACTTTTTGTCTTATGATAGCTAGGGACCGTAATGCGATTGGCGTTAGTCCAACTTTTTTGCCTAGAAAGTGTACATGCACTTTCGCACTTGAATTCGTACGGCGTGTAGCCTATACCTTGCGGCCTCTCCTCCAACGCCACCAACTTGCTTATTACTCCGGCCTACATGCCGGCCACTTGCTCGAGTGCCAGCCACTGCCAGGCATGCCTCCGCGGGAAATAGCAAAGGGTCATAATACTATTTGTAGTAATTCGATGCCTGCCACCTGTACGAACCGAGTGGGGAATAATGCCAGATCAGGGAGATAGGGGACTAGGCTTTGGAATCATGTCAGCCGAGGGTTTGTGGTTTGGTAGTGGAGGAAGCTGTGGCGACACCGGAGAAGGTGCAGAAGGAGGAAAGAAGGAGAATGCTCTGGGTAGAGGAGGGCCGAGGCGCTGCGAGTTGGAGGCGAGTAGAGGATGCCAGAGGGTGCCTCGCGCTAGAGACAGCAATGCTGGATTAGGGAACGCCACTAAGCAACAGTTTCAGAAGCTAGTGTTAGCGGAGTAACTTTGGGAAGGGAGTTGATGAAAGTAGAAGAAAAATATGATGACGGGTCTGAGCACACAACGCAACGTTCCCATGGTAGGTGAATGTGGCGTAATAAAGGGCCATAACGCCACGGGAGGCTTGTTATCGCCGTTCAGCCATTTTATTTTGCAACGCAGCGATGGCCCTCGAATGCCTGAGGGTCGCAATTTTCCTGTCTGAACCTGCTCGGGATTTGTTTTTTTGACAAGGTTAAGTTCGGCGGTGGGTCACGTGACCTGTCGGTGCTGGAATTTGTGTCTGACCTTCAGCTTCCATTCTCTTATCTTCATTTCAAAGCGTATGTATCGAGATAGAAACCTTTAAAATGAAATATACATCATGATGCTATGAAATTCGTAAGTTTATAATGAACCGCTCCTATATATTTTTAAATGTGATTCATGCGTGTTATCTCGTGGATATGCGGGGGTGGGGGGTACGTCCTAGTCCATTTGGTTGGTTTCCGTTCACGCAACATGCTGGGCGCTCGCAGGGCAACATGACTGGTTTACCTGTTACCATGTGATCTCCAGAGTGTACCGCCGCCGTTGCCTCTGTGCAGCGGGGCTCGACATACAAGGTGCATGCGATGGTACACGCCGCTTTCAAGTACTCGGAGATGCCTCATGCTATTCTGAAGTAAGAGTAAATAATGGGGAGAATAGGAGTATCTATTCTGGTTTGCATTTTTGTTTATAATGTTTGCAGCTGCTCACATATTACTGAATTTGTCATCTATTGTATACATAATTCAGATATACACGTTTGTGTAGTGGGTGTTGCTTCTTGGATATCCTGAGTGGCCATAGACGTTAGCACATCCTGTTAGCGCAAATGTCAGATCAGCAGCAGCGACACTAAGGAGAGTCATCAGAGGCTAAAGTATTGTCAATGAAAGTTTTCATGAGGCGCAGTGGGTGAAAGTGCACCGCGTGATTATGCGTGTCTCTGGTTCGTAATCACTCACTAATGTTCTGAGGCGCACATAGCGATCGGACCCTCCAATAGTTTGCCTTATCACCCGCGTTTCTCTTCCTACCATAAGAACATGGTCGCGTGAGGAGGTAAGAAGCAGCTTCTTTATAACCGTTACTCAGTATCTTACGAGCTACGCGGCCTGGTGCTGGTTCTGCCAAAGAAAGGCTGACTTTGTGAGTCATTTTTCATATGAGGGTAATTACTCTTATTTGGTATTCGTGGAAGCAAAAGACGGGGCCTTCAGAGCCGCAGGGCGCCGATGTCACATCTCTGTCGGTTCCAGCTTGAGCGTCGGTCGAGAGTCGTCACGCGCGTCATTCGGATGGGAAGAGAGACCAGGTGGCGAAGTGGAAATGGGAGAGGACTTATTTTTCACGGGGAAATGTTGTTTATTGACACGCTTGATGGACACGTGGAGATGATTCAGAGGGTGATGGTGAGAACACGCCTGTGATGATGGTGTTGAAGGTCTGGGGAACATGGACAAGAGTCTCAGTGGATGCATGCGCATTGCCAGTTCCCCATCTCCCTGCACTATAAAGCATATTGGATGCCATTAACGTTCCGAAGTCATGGAGTGTGGCGGTGGCGGAGATAATAGCAACATCTGACTCGCTATTGCGTAGGGGGTGGGATGAAGGGGTAGGGAGAGGGGGGGGGGCTCAGAACGTAGTAATCGTGTTGCGTGAGTCCCTCCTCGTCTCGTAGTGGAGCTTGCTCTTGGGAGAATGGTAGATGACGGTATGTGAAGCGATGAATAGTAGTTTCTGGTGAGTGATCTTTAACAGAAAAAAGTATTTACCAATATTCACGTGTGATTTTTAATCGGTTACCGTGTTTATTTAAAGAAAAAAAAGATTGAGAAGCACGTGGAATTTATAGATTTGACAGATCATGAAACCGCCATTGAAGATGTTGCGAGAGGAGGACGATCTCCGCCAGGGGGTTCCGAGAGAAAAGACTTGGGAAATGAGCGAGGGAAGAGAGACTGAAGTCGGCCCAGAAATGCCTGACGAGGAAGTCCGACGAGGGGGATGGAACCGAGGGACGACAGGGACTCGAATGCGTTGATCTGGCGACGCCGAAAGACACGGAGGCTGCCTGGGAGAGCAGCATCCGAGCCTTGTAGTTAGGACAGAGAGGACGTTGAGGCGGCCGGCGGAGCCTCGGGCCGGACGCCATTTGTTCGAGAAACTTTCTCGCTTTGCCCTGCTACTGCATCCATTGTGTTCAACTTTTGCAATTATCTCTTGTGTAATTCTTAAAATCCTGAGAATAACTTTTAGCTTTTACTTGTAAGCTTACCAGTAGGGAACCAATCATAAGATGATCTATGTGTGTGTACTTTAAACAAAAAGTAATTACTGTTTCTGTTGTACTCAAACGTTTTTCGATGATTGTTTGTGTAAAGTGAGAGCTTGTTGTACATGTGCATTGTAAATTGTACTGCACCATGTTTGATGTCCCTGTGTGTGTCCTGACCACGTGTTGTCCCTTGATCCCCAGCGCCCCTAAGCGGGTAGGAGGCACCGCGGTGGCGTCCCAGCTGTACCGCACGTCTTCCTTCTCATCGGGCCGCTCCTCCGCCGCCGATCAGGAAGATATGTACTCTGACGCTTCCCTCGAGGACGACGTGCTCGACCTCAACCACAAGGTCAGATTCCCCTGCCTGCCTGCACGGGCGGACGGTGCTTCGCCGAGTATCTGGTGGTGGTGGAGGTGGTAGTGGCGCATGCTTTCTGCTTTCTAGATGGCCTCTTCATCCCTAGAACACGTTCATGGCTTTTCTCCCATTTTTTGCAGATTCATCTGTGGTCGCTTTCTTACTTGCATCGCTCTCTTTGAGTTTCAGAATTTGGCCGGTTGCGAGTTTTCCTGTTTCCTTTGATAATCACCGCTTGTAGTTTTGAGCAATGGCCAGCTCTTGCACGGTAGCTCAGTGCTTCTGGGTAGAACGGTAGAGGTAGTGGGGGTGATGCCCATCGCATCTCTCATGGTAGTTTTTGTAACAGTAGTTTGCGAACTAACGTCGGGGGTCTTTCCCACCACGGTAGGAGTGTCAATGTGGCCGAGGAGGACCTCATGAGCCTTCACCCTGACCACACCAACGATGCAGAGTACCTGCACGCCAAGGTAAGGAGTTCTGTGACTTGGACTCTTGTTCCGTAAGTTACGAAATCAAATGAGAGCAGCCTTCATCGAGAGACTATATAGACTCAAACAGGTAAGGACAAAGATACGCCACTTATGGTGACCAATTTTTAGTGTCAAGGTTTGTGACCAATCCAGTTGAAAAAAACGGGAGGTTGATAGTTTAGCAGAATCACTGAACGTAAATACCAGAGACTTTGAAAGGAAGCGCCCCATTCGTTTGACCTTGTAAACAGTCCGATTAGGCACACGGGCTACTGATTGCTGAATGCCAAGAGGGGTTTGCCTCGTTAGCACTGATCTTTATTAGCGAATTATAACAGGTTTTATAACCGTACATGTCTGAAGAGCTTAAATGGATAGGTGTAAATGGTTTTATAGCGACTTCTAAAGGCTTGTTAATGTGTATATGCGAATGGACAAAGAAAGGAAACCATTTGACGGTGCGAGGCGAGGGAACAAAGTCGGAGGAGGGTGGAGAGACGGAGGGAGGGGGAGGAGGTGCATAATGAGAGTAGGGAGGAGGAGTCCTCCCGCTATTTGGCGCTGGCGCTGAGCCTCGAGGCCCTCGTCTCGCGGGATGATAGGGGAGGTTTTATTGCTGCCTTAGGTCGCAGTGCCATTATTGAAGGCATTGCGAGACTAAGAGGCCTGCAGTAAGACGATGTTCATCTTACGATGTTCAAGTCTATATTGAGTGGGACTTTAATCATGATGTATGAAGGAATGACCGCTGTGTAAACACCGGGAAGTGAAAGAAAACAGTATTGTGAAGAAGACTCAGATAGTCCCAAAAATATAGTTTGGTATGAAATGACAGGTTGTGGGAGGCAAGAGGAGGTGTCGGCACAGCAATCGTCTTAATGAGTGGCGCATTGTTTTTAGCGTAGGATTGTTTTGGGGGTCGGCGCGGGGCTGAATATCATTGTTAAACAGCTGAGGTGTTGGGGGAGGTCGGGGTAGAGGGAGGGGGTTCCTGTATACTTGAACTCCGCAGTGACATTGTAGCAGTGTGTGGTGAAGGCTGTTGAATTGAACAGGTTGCAATACTAATATCATGTGCCGGGGTTGAGACTCTCCCGCCGCAGGTGCTGACTGTGATCGGCAGGACACCTAGATGGCGCGGAAAATAGACGACAAACACTAGCCGCATTTCGCGCAACTGTATATTTGTGAAGAGGTCATGCAGTAAATATCAGATCTTCCTTTGCCGCCGTCGAACGTATCCGATGTGGCGAAGAGTAGGAAGGGTTAGAGTGAGAGCGAATTCGTTCGCAAAGCGAGAGCTGTGATTGGCGCATTGAGAAGGTAGAATGGCATTAGGACGCGTCAAATTTATCTCCTGTTTGATAGCATTATTTTTTTCTCATTCTTACCTTTTGTACAATCTGTTGTCGGACTTCATGCCGACTTGCTGTTTAAAACATTCATTTTTATGGTATCTCGACTGCTGGTAAACATTTGCATTGCCACTGTGAAAATGAATTGTACTCTTAGCAGTCTAGTTCACGCCTGTGGTAGGTGGGGTGAGGTGTTCTAATTAGGGGCGGCATAGCAGGCGGATCTTTTTAGCTGTTATACACGCACGTGATAGGTGTTGCTAGCTACGGTGTTGAGTTAGGGACAAATTTAGGAGAACATATATACGCGTGTATGCGTATTCACACACACATACGCACTCACATATAAACACACTCACATATAGACACACACTTACGTAGAAACACACTCATATATAAACACACACTCATATATGAACAAACACACTTAGTACACACACACATACACACACACAAACACACACACACACACACACACACACACACACACACACACACACACACACACACACACACACACACACACACACACACACACACACACACACACACACACACACACACACACTCATAACAAAAATATTACGAAAACCCTTACGAAATATCCCCACTCAAGTAATAGCCTCGTTCTGTTCTTGATCTAATCGTTATCTCGTCGATAAGTTAATCTTGTCCCCTTGGTGCCTTGGTCGCCGGGAAAGAAAGGAGTGCGGCAGAAGGCAGGGCGGACGGCGTCGGGCCTCTCCCTCTATGCCAGCGGCCGCCATGAGTGCGAAGTGTGCATAGTGCGAGGGTTAGTCTCTCGCCGCGACAGGATGTTGAGTAAATGCCTCGTGATAACATCAGCGCTCTTCCTCTGGATGCCAAGTTTAGTGTGGGTGAAATACGACGCCGTCCAGAACTGCTGCGAAAGTGTGTCGTGTATTGTGTGCAAATGTGCATTTTGACAAGGGAAGGCAGAATTGCTCAACGGTAGTTCAACGAAACGTGAAATGATCATGGGACATAGCAGAAGTATGAGGGCTAGGTAGGCGGTCGAAGCGGAAGTGCGACTCTAAACCTGACATGTTTTCTTTTATTTGTCACCTTGTTTACAATCTTAGATCACATGTGTGGTAGAAATTAAATGGTCACTTTCGCTTGTTATACGGAAATTTAATATTTTACAAAGATCTTTAAGTGAAGCATTCTTACAAGGACCTGAACAATAACTGACGACATTGTAGCAGTTGCTTCGATTAAGGACAACCGCATTAGCCAGGCCATATAAATTTGGGAGTGCGTGGGTAAACACTGCTTAGAGCACATGTAAGTCTGCCGCACACGTCACCGAGCAGCTCCTTGGGGCCACCATCCCCACTCCTCTCGCTGCTCTCACCATGAGGGTTTGTTCTGCCTCGCTGTCTCTCGGGAAGCTTAAGGGACGAACGTGTTTCGATTCATCAGAAAGTGAAGTGATTCCCCTCTCGAAGAAGGCGATGCTTCGGGGTATTTTATCAGGCGGACGATAAGATTGCGATCCCATCCATGGCCACACGCGGGGTCGTCACCTGAAGTCTCACTGTTAGCTGGAAAAATCAGGAATGGAAGCGGCCTGCGGGAAGGGACAGTGGAAAACATAGGGAAGTTGGCTGGCACTCACAGGTCGCGGGATTGACAGACCGGGCTACAAGTACTAAGTGAGCGTCATGCGAGAGAAAAAAGTATTTGAGAAAACCGCCGTATAGGTAGAGGGAGGGATGCTATAGAAAGGAAGGAGAGAGTGAGGATTGGAGTGGAAAAGACGTGTATGGAAGGGGAGCGGGTTTTGTGCAGCCTAAATGGGTATCCGCATTTAGGGCTACGCATCTTCCCACATAATAAACACTGTGCGGGATGGACTCGGAAAGAACAAGAACAAGAACAAAAATGCTTCGTCTTCGTAGGTTCTGGCGATTCTTGCGGGTAGTGCAGCCTGATAGAAGTCTATTTAAAAATATTAATGAAGTCACTCACCCACAACTTATCTCCCTCTATGGCCTCTATATTTCTTTCTCTTTCTCCGACTCACTCTCTCACTCTCTACTTTTTTCTTTCCTTCTCTTATCTCTCCTCACCTCATCTCACCACTCCTCTTCCCGCCTCTCTCTTAATTTTCTACTGCATTCTACTGTATTCTCTCCTCTACTCTTTGGTTCTCTTCTCTTCTCATCTGGTCTCACCTCTTTATCTCCGTCTCTCTTGGGTTTTCCGGAATGCCATAGATTCCTGGGACATGAAGGTGAGGTCAAGGGTATCAGGAACCGGAAGTGCTTGGAGGTATGCAGGGAGAGGGAGTTTCCCTTCGCTGCCCTTTAGTGTGTGTGGTCTCCCGCAGCATCGTTTAAGCTCCGGACTGCCGCCTGTCCACCCTTATTCTTTGCTTATGTTTACAGTAGCAAAGGACCCAGAAACTGTGTCAGATAGTTATTAAAGGAAAATTAGATCGATTAGTAATCGGACGTGTTTCACCCGTGTCGTTGGAATGTGGTTCAGCAATGCAAACTCCTGCTGCATGCACATCGCCACATGCACTCCCGGCTACGAGGCGGCGGGAGAGTCCTAGAGTGACTCGAGATTACGTCATGGCGCAACTTGGTCTCGCTTGGTGGCGGCGGAGGAGGGGAGACTGGGAGAGGATTCGGCATAATTTAGATCAGCGTTAAATTTCGGCTGTTAGCTAGTAGATTCGTAATAAAATAGATGGATGACGCAACAAAGAAAAGTAGCAAATGCGATATAGTGCCTTTAAGAAACAAGACGTGCTGGGCGTTGCCTCGAGATGATATAAATAATAAAAGTGGGCAGGCGGGGAGGGGAAAAGAGGGGAGCCTCGGTGCCTGGGAAGTTGGCACTCCCACAGTCAGTGCCCAGCCAAACGCGCCTCAGG
>NW_028234435.1:9111894-9114394 GCF_977035675.1 Penaeus japonicus
CTTTTTCTCCCTTTCTGCTTCAATACTAGATTTTAAAGGGAAAATGATTTATTCATGACATATATTGTACCATCCATGATCATTAATTACTGATTTAAGTCTTTAACCCTAAAAATAAATTCTCTGTCAACAGCTCAAGAAATCTCTGAAGGATGCGCAGGAAGCCAACCAGCATCTCCGATCATACATCGATGGCATCCTCCTTAACATTGTAGAAAACTACCCCCAGCTCCTTGAGGTCAAGCAGAAATAGGAATGAACATGATCTGAGCTTTCTCGTCTTACTATTATTATTCTGGGTTTATTATGATGATTATCATTATTGTTGTAGATGTTTTGTTTTTTTTCCGTATTTTATTTCTTATTTTGGGGAGCTCCTGCTTAGGAGAATGGACATATGATATTATTCAGTTGTCAATGTAATGTCTATATTATTATTTTATTATTATTATTATTATTATTGAGGATATTATTATTGTTATGATTAACTTTACAATTACTATCACCATTACTATTACCATTACCATTACTATTGTATTATGATAATCATATATTTTTTTTACAAGTATTTTATATATATATATATATATATATATATATATATATATATATATATATATATATATATATATATATATATGTTTATCTTTTAAATATTATTCTGAATAATTATCTTCATCAGTTTCATTTTGTTTTTTGTTTTTTTGCTTTTTCTTTTTAGTGGCTTATACTTATATTAACTTACACTACCAGTTGCAATGGTTAAGATAAATTTATCACAATTTCTTTAAAAGATGAGCCTCTTTTAAACTTGACTATAAATAGGTAACTGTATATTTTGCAGAGTGACTTGCAAGAATTAGATGACAGATGAAGCATATAAATACTGTTAGCTAACTTTATGTTGATAAATTATTATTTAATACTTTTGTAACCTTGAACCCTAGCAAGGCACTTGTATAAAAACTGAAGCAAAGACGCATGCAAATTGGTGAAGGGTTAAAGATATTTATGTATTGGTTGCCCAAAACACCTGTCCAGTATTGGCAAGGTGCTAGAAGATTTGAGAATTTGCTTCCCCTGTTCTTTATTTTAATTTTAGTTGATACTGAGAAACTCTTTTTACTCTGACTTTTATCATTTTGATATGAAATAATTATTTATGAAAACCTTTAGTGAAAATCAGATTTAAAGTTGATCCGAGGGTACTTATTTCAAACAAAGTTAGAATATCTAATTAGCCATCTTTGATCTTTGATCAGTACTTAAAAAAAAAAAAAAAGATGTTGGTTAACTGAGAAGTTTTGTTTTGTATATATCACATTTAAATGTTAAGAAGTTGTATGAAATATCTCCATGGGCTCTGTTGTGTTAATGGCCTATACTCAACTAAAGCCAATACTTGAAGCTGTCAAACGAATAATAATATGAATTGTTAAAACGCTGAATAGCCAACTTAATTGTGTGGCCGCTATTCGTTCACTTCTGAAGATTGGGGCCAATGCTCATATCCAACCACTGATTTAAATTATATATGTGAGTAGTATGCCATATATTTATGTATATGTAAAGTACCCACATTGATGTGAAAATTCCATTTTATATGATTTAGAAATTAGTTCCAAACCTGACGACAGCTACAACAAGTGTTGCTTGGCTGTGATATGTAGCATTAATTGTTCATGTACAGAGGGAATATCTTGTGTTATCTGTGTGTCTGATCACACATTACAGGTTTTGATATCCTCACATTTATGTAAATTTCTATGTACAGATTTATAATAGTGTATGTAGCAAATCTGGAATTTGTTCTTTTTAGTAATAATCTTACTTGCATTTTTCTTATGAAATTGAAAATTAAAGTGTTCGTATAATTTAATTACTTTAATTCATGATTGATCTGTGATATCGTCAACTTCTTGCACAAACAATTTTGATTATGCATGTGCTTTGAGGTTCTTCATTTCATGAATAATACTCTCCCATATCCCACATTTGTATCAAATCAAGAAGGAAAATTCTTAAAACTGTTATGCCAAACCAGACTGTTATGTATTAGTCAGATTTTAATGGGATAAGTTATTACTAACTGGTCAGCTTCCCAATTAGTTGTATTTTATGTGGTACCGTCCAGTTTTATTTTGTATTTATTTGTCCTTTGTTTTTCAGTGGAAATGGAGCTAGTAGTCCAAAAACAACAACAAAAACTAATGTTCCTGATTCATTTAATTATGTATATAGTGTATATAGACTTCAGTGTTGACTTTTAGCATACTCCCCAAAGTGATTTGACTCTTGCTATGTATAAGCTCAGTATATATATATATGTCAAATTCAAAAATATTTGTATGAAGGAATGATTGAACAATACATTTATTTTGTTGATATGCAGTAATTCTTAACCTTATTTTCCTATTTAAATTCATCATTATAAAGGTAAAACATCATTTTCCAATTTCCTTTTTTTTCCAAAATGCTGAAGAGAGAACTGTTCATCATT
>NW_028234435.1:9121894-9134394 GCF_977035675.1 Penaeus japonicus
TTCCTCCACCGAAGGGAAGGCTACTCCCTGTTCCACTCCCGTGCAGGTGTCCTATTCCTGAGCTAGTCTGACTTCCTCCAACGAAAGGAAGGCTACTCCCTGTTCCACTCCCGTGCAGGTGTCCTACTCCTGTTCCAGTCGGGCCCCCACTGCCAAAGGGAAAACTCCCATGTACGTGGCTTCCCGTTCCAGTCTGGCTTCCTCCTCTGAAGGGAAAGCCGCCAGCTCCGCCCCCTTGACCGACGAAGGGGGAAGTCCCAGTTCGCCCGCTGTACCCGAGATCCGTCCATGTGCCGTGGTTACTTGACGATGTGCTTAGAATGACCTTCCTGACCCGTGGGCCGTCCGGCCCGGTCCACACGATCAGTCCCCTGGTAACTGGCCCACTAACAAAGGGGCCATAGTAACGATACTCGGATTGTCCAGTGCCAATGGGATGCCCATGGTTGCTACCAGGACCATGTGGGGCAGTCGTGGCCATGAGAATGTTGCAAAAGACAAAGGCGGCAGAGTGGATCATTTTCACCACAGGACAACTGCCAGGACGAAGACTGAGGGCAGCGAAGCACAATTCTGGAATGCCAAGGTCAGCAAGTCAGTTGACTGCGTACTGCGTGTTTCACATCGCATTGTAAATGAACATTCTAGTTAAGTCAATCATTCTACGGGATTCTGATCAAATCTACAAACCACAACAGATAATAATGTGGATACAGTAATGAAAGTGTCAATAGTACTGGGGTACACATCAACAAAATTTGTAGTACTTGCTTACCCGTATCAAATATCCACTAAATGAGAATGCACAGCGAGTGTGTCCTGTCTCCTTCGCAGCTTAGAGGCAGACTGACTGGCCTGCTCATAGTTGCTCATTCCTCCCCGCGCACCTGCAGTCACCTCTTCTAGAATCTCCCGTTCTTTGTAAACAGGAAAATTTATGCATTTCGATATGAAACATGAACTCGTAAAACTGCAATGAAAATGTAAATATATATGAATACTGTAGTGACATCGAATTGAAATACAATTTACTAACAACTTTGTATGTTTACACGAACAAAGTTAAGGTAATTAAAACACATAGATCTAATGCAAACCGAAACTTCTGGAGAACACTGAATAATTACGTCGATGTAGCTTCTTAAAGTAAGGTCGGTTTGGAATATTCTAGTGTAATTCTTACTTAACAAAGCCAATGCTGAGGATAGATAGCATAAAGAGCTCCATTGCATTTTGATGCTCAACGAACTCTATATTGTGAATGATGTTACCTAGATTTACTATAAATTTTGGATGCTGCAACGGAAGTCTGCATCGGATTTGAAGAATTAAACTCATAAGATAATCTTCATTATTCAGCATATGTGTGTGTAAATGTGTGTGTGTGTGTATATATATATATATATATATATATATATATATATATATATATATATATATATATATATATATACATATATCTGTATATATATACATATATATACATATACACAAACACACACATACTCAAGCATACACTCACATTCACACACACTCACACATGCACATACATACATACCCATACACAAAAACACACACAATAAATAAATAAATAAATATATATATATATATATATATATATATATATATATATATATATATATATATATATATATATATATATATATAATGATTGACATTCCACTCGAGTTCCTTAACTCAAAGTTCCCTCAATCCAGTGAATCCCGATGACACCCACAGGGAAAATAAAAAAACTACAAAATCAAATCACAGCTTTGTGATGTTCCAAACCAACAGCTTTAATGCTTCCATGTTTACATTCACTGGATGAACTAGAAGGCTTGTTGAAATATCCACACCCATTAGATTCGGTTGGCAATTTTGTCACATAGGAAATGCAGTTGAAGGAGAGGGAGCCTCTTGTCATGGACCAGCGGTGTTCTTGCAAAAAGCATGCATTGCATATTAAGCAAGCGGGCAGAGCAGGCTTGGCAGGCCGCGGGCTGAACCTGAACACATCATCTTATTCAAGCACGCTGACAGGTATCCAATTTGTCACTTATAATTTATATAATTATAATTCTATTATACGACTGAAATGAACAGAAAAGTCTTACATGTATCATCAAAAACAAATAACAATAGGATTTCAAAAACCTACAATATACATGTATATCTATTTATCTATCTATCTATCCATCTATCTATACATATATATTATATCAACTAAATCTTTTATTCGATTTTATCATAATATTTGTTATTTGTTGCATTAAAATGACAATTCATATTACAGAATGAATTATTTCATTGCTGCAAATCAATGCATTGGCCTCAATTCCAATTCATATTGATATTCACTTTTTCAATTTTAATTCAATTCCAAGTCACGGGTTTTAGAATCAGTTCAAATGCAATTCTAATACACTTAAAGTCAGGCCTGGTGTGTGTGTGTGTGTGTGTGTGTGTGTGTGTGTGTGTGTGTGTGTGTGTGTGTGTGTGTGTGTGTGTGTGTGTGTGTATATATATATACAAATTTAGAGAGAGAGAAAGATGTGTGTGTGTGCATGAATGTACGTATATATATATATATATATATATATATATATATATATATATATATATATATATATATATATATATATATATATATATATACAAATTTAGAGAGAGAGAAAGATGTGTGTGTGTGCATGAATGTACGTATATATATATATATATATATATATATATATATATATATATATATATATATATATATATATATATATTCATATATATATATATATATATATATATATATATATATATATATATATATATATATATATATATATATATATATGAATATAAAAAATATGAAATAAAAAGAACACTGAAATTCCCGTGGAAAAGGACTAACTTTCGTTCTCTGTCAGAGTCACACTTTATTTTTTTTTTCGTACCTTTAGGGGAGACATTTTTCATTTTTCATTGGCATCTTCTGTACTTTGTTTTTTTGTCTTTTATTGTTTTTTTATTATTGTTGTATTAATATGTACTTTTTATTGTCATATTGAGAGTGAATTTATTTTTTACAATTTATTCCAATTATCAAAATCATGAAAGATACATCCCCTAATTGGGTATGGGCCAATCAGATGAACGGGCTTGTTACTCCAGCCAATCAGGATCGCTCAAGATCCCGCTTCCCTGCAGCGATTTTCAGTCACGCTCGTGACTGGTTGGACGTACGGTCCTTTTACCCCCCCCCCACCACCCCCACACCTCCGGTCTCGCACTCGTGATTGAAAGTTAAGTATATTCTCTGTATTTTGTGGTGGTGTTGGCTGACTGTGAAACTGTATAAGTACACCGCAAGTTGGTTGACTGTGAAACTGTAAAAATATCCCTCAAGCAGTTCAGCAAGTTGATTAATTGTTTAATTAAATATATGAATTAGGCAAATTTTCGGTAAATTTTCCGAATAACGCTGCTTTACTAAACACAAAAGTGGTATCGATGGATTCCTCTCAACCTCTACTATTCGTATAATGTGGAAAGAATACGCGATTCCACCCCTGGACCCCGCAATTTGGGTCCCCCTATTTTAAGGCGGTAAATTTTCCGAACAACGCCGCGTTACGAAATACCACAAAAGTGGTATCGATGGATTCCTCTCAACCTCTACTATTCATATATAGTGAAATTAATGAGCGCTTGCACCCCTTAACCCTACAATCTGAGTCTCTTTTTTTAGGCACTACCTCGTGCTACCTCGTCCTACGTCGGGGCATATTTCGTATGCAAAATCTTAACCCAACTACCTACGTAACCTTCCCTAGGTTTTAATTAAGCCCTAGCCAAGGGGGGGGGCTCCGCTCCCCCCTGGACGTATTTCTAGCTAGCGACGAGCTGTGGAATGGAAACTCCCAATGAATTACCTGCATGAGCTGTTATTTTTTTTCTCGATAGATGGCGCAATATTCACAATCTAGCCACTGGGGGGGCAAGCCAGCCCAACTTAGCGCCGGTCCCAAGCCCGGATAAATAGAGAGGGTTAAGGTCAGGAAGGGCATCCGCTTGTAAAATCCATGCCAAAACCCTATGAAATGAGCCAAATCCAAGGAGTACCCAATGCTAGGTTGTCACCCGTAAGTGACCCACAGACACATCACCCTAACTCTGTGGACCAGCGAGGGCTACCGCATCAAGAACGGGTGCGGCAAAAGAAGTTAGTTCAACCACTGAGAGTAGGGACTTTGAATGTTGGTTCTATGACCGGCAGAGGTAAAGGCGTAAAGTAGATATAATATGTGTGCAAGAAACTAGATGGGCTAATAAAGATGGGAGAAATGGGATTGGAATAATTTTATCGCGAGAGATGAAGGGGCTGGTAACAGAAGTAAATAGGAAAAGTGACAGAATCATTTGGATAAAGTTAGCTTTGGATGAGTTTTCACTTAATATATTTAGTGTATATGCACCTCAGACTGGTTGCACTGAGGAAGAGAAAGAACGCTTTTGGGTAGAACTTCAAGAAGAAAGAGGCAAGATAGATGAAAGTGAGAGATGCATAGTTGCAGGAGATTTAAATGGACATATTGGTAATGGTAATAAGGCTGTCAGCCGTGTGCATGGAGGATATGGTTATGGGAATGGAAACGAAGAAGGGGAGTGAATTATTGATTTTGCAATATCGTTTGATATGGTTATAGGGAATACGCTATTCAAAAGAGAAATGAACATCTTATTACCTTTAAAAGCGGAGATAGGACAAGTCAAATTGATTTCCTCCTGTATGGTAGAAGGAACATATGCGAGGTCAAAAATTGTAAAGTAATACCTGGAGACCACATAGCAACACAACATCGCCTAGTTGTGTTAGACCTATCAATAGTTGTTGCCCGAAAGCAGAAAAGAGGGGTTAGGACACAGGGAAAAAATAAGTGGTTCAAGCTGAAGGAGCAGGATTTAAAACAACAATTTAAGATTAGAATTCTAAATGATATTGATGTTAACATGGAAGATGTGAATGCTTAATTGACATCTTAATAGCAGGTAAAGAAATCCTAGGAGAGAGCAGTGGAAAAATTTGGGAAAATAAGGAGACCTGGTGGTTCAAAGAGGGCTGCCAAGAAAAAGTGGGAAAAAAGTAAACATGAAATAGATAAGGAAGCATATAGAATAAGATGTAAGGAAGCTAAGAAATCAGTAGCTATTGCAAAGTCAGAAGCATATAACAAACTGTACGAAGATTTAGACACTAAAGAAGGACAGGGAAAGATTTTCAAATTAGCTAAATCAAGAAATAAAAGTACAAAAGATATAACGCATATTAGACAAATGAGAGATGAAAACGGTAACATAATAAAGAAAGAAAGGGATATACTAACTAGATGGAAGGAATACTATGAAAAACTATTAAATGAGGAAAATGAGAGACTAGTTAGAGAGGATGGAGAACCAAATAACCAAGAGATAGCTGAGGTAACTAGACAGGAGGTAGAAATAGCCCTAAAAAAGATGAAAACTGGAAAAGCCACTGGACCTGATAACATACCAGTGGAAGTGTGGAAAGCTTTAGGGCAGGATGGTATTAGTATTCTGCACAAACTTATGAAACAAATTATGGAAAAAGAAGCCATACCAGAACAATGGAGGGAAAGCACCCTAATACCAATTTTTAAAGAGAAAGGGGATATCCAATGCTGTGAAAATTACCGTGGGATAAAATTAATGTCACACACCTTAAAGTTGTTTAAAAGAATTTTGGACAGTAGGCTTAGGCAAGTGGTGGAAATTGGTAGGCAACAACTGGGCTTTATGAATGGTATTTTCTCTCTTAGGCAAATAATGGAAAAATATCAGGAAAAGCAGAAAGTGTTACATATGGTATTCATCGATTTGGAGAAAGCATATGATAGGGTGCCACGACAGGAGGTTTGGAGAGGGCTACGTGAAAGAGGAGTGCAAGAAAAGTATGTAAGGGTTATCAAAGAATGCTATAAGGATGTTACTACTAGAGTTAGAAACACAGTAGGAACAACGGAAAACTTCCATGTGAAGGTTGGTCTACACCAGGGGTCAGCACTTAGCCCATTATTATTTAATATTATGTTATTACTCAAAATGTTAGGGAGGACCCACCATGGTGCATTTTATATGCAGATGACGTAGTGTTGATAACAGAAAGTAGAAGAGGATTAGAAACCAAGTCAGAAGAATGGAGATGTGCATTAGAGAGAAGAGGCATGAAAATTAGCAGGTCTAAAACAGAGTACTTCTCAACTGATATGGGTGACCAATTGGCCTCAATACAACTGAATGGAAATAGGATGAAAAGAACAAATACTTTTAAATACCTTGGGTCTATGGTAGATGAAAGTAAAGGGATGGAAAGGGAAGTTACTCATAGAATTCAGTGTGGATGGAACAACTGGAGGAAGGTGTCAGGGGTCATTTGCGATAAAAGAGTGCCAGTTAAACTTAAAGGAAAGGTACACAAAACTGTAGTTAGACCAGCCTTAACCTACAGCCTGGAAGCAGCACCTCTTAAACATAAAGAAGAAAGAAAGTTAGATGTGGCAGAGATGAAAATGCTTAGGTGGATGTCAGGAGTTACCAGGAAAGATAGGATCAGAAATGAATATATCAGAGGGACAGCCAAAGTAGGGGAAGTCTCAAAGAAAATCCAAGAGTCTAGGCTGAGGTGGTTTGGCCATGTAAAGAGAAGGGAGGGTGAAGAACATGTTGGGAGAGAGGTTATGGAAATGGAAGTAGAAGGGAATAGAAGAAAGGGTATACCCAAAACCAGATGGAAAGATTGTATAAAAAGGGACTTGAAGGAAAAGGACATAGATGATATAACAATAGTATACAATAGGAGTACTTGGAGAAAGCTCATCAAAAACGGCGACCTCGTATAGGGATAAGCTGAGAAGAAGAAGAAGATGGCGCAATATTCCCCATTGTTTACAGTATAATTATGTAGTGCCCTCTATTGAGTTTTCCCGTCATTATCGGTCGTAGTTTCCTATCCGGAGGCCGCTCATGCGCAGTAATGCGATTGCCGGCTTCGCATAGCATCAAAGTCTCAGTTGCGGTAATCATGGCACACTGTGAGGAGTGCTCCTGGTCGTTGTACGACTTTGTTTGCGAAATTTGTGGTGATATGGACAAATTAATGAACATTTGCTATGAACACGGTCTTGTCCATCGTGAGAAGAACTGCGGCCGCTGCGGTCAGGCCGCACGGTATGATCCGCGGCGGAAGCAGTTCCGATGTGACAAGACTGTGGCGACCGGGAGAAAAAAAGCGGTGTGACTGGACTGTCTCGGTGTTTAAGGACTCCTTTTTCGAGAGAGTGCATCTTGATATTGAAACCCTGTTGGTCTTTGTGAACTACTTCGTCCGGGAGTATTTCACAGCTCGGCTCATGCGGCATGAGCTGAGACGGGCTCGCAACCATTACCGACTGGTCCAGTTTCTGCCGGGAGGTTCACTAGGCTCTTGACCAGCAGGGGGTCATCGGGGGCCCTGGAAAAATTGTAGAAATAGACGAGAGCAATCACAAGAACATACTTTCTGAAGAAAGCTTTAAAACCTCACATCAGTAGATATGCCCTTCTGTACAAGATCACAAGGTACAAGAACAGATTGTCAGACGAGAGCAAGTTTGGGCGCCGCAAGTACAACGTCGGAAGAGTGATTGACGGCCAGTGGGTCTTCGGCGGGATCTGCAGGGAGATACGCGATCTTTTCCTCGTCCCGGTAGAGGATCGGACCAGCGAGATTCTCCTTGCAGTAATCAAGGAACGGATCGCCCCCGGGTCGATCATCATCTCCGACTGCTGGAAAGCCTACAACTGTCTCTCTCAAGAGGGTTACAGACACCTGAACGTCAATCACACTTACAACTCTGTAGATCCCGACACACTCGCTCACACCAATACCATCGAGAGGCAGTGGAGGGAGGCGAAAAGAAAGGTGCCGTTATTCGGCCGCAGGAAAAAGCATTTTATTGGTTATTTAGCGAGGTGCATGTTCTTCATGCGCTTTGAGGATATGAACAATTTACCTTTATCTTTATTTTATATGTTGGTCCAAGAAAAAAAGTTCCTATCTTGTATACTTGAGGATTGAAATATTTTATTTAAAGCATATCTATTTTTTTTCTATTTCTTTGTTGTATGTATTCATTTCAGATACTCCAGCATCCCACAACATATTATTAGTCTAATTTAGAGTACAGTGTCTATCAATATTTCTGGTTTGCAGATGAAATTGTCAGACCTACGAGAGGACGAGAACGAGACTTCACGATCCTGAACCTGGATGGATGAGGATATTGCTCCATGTATGTGGATGAGTATGTGATAACAGGAAACCTTGAAGTGATCCTTATTAGTAGTACGTGAGTATAGGGTGTAGGTAGAAAGTCTGGTATAATCAGATCTGTAAGTGTCAAGGTGTAGTGATGTGCTTATCCCCAGCCATCCCTCCAAGGGAAAATACAAGAGTTCCCCCTTTTTGCCACGAGGGGGAGGAAACACTAATAGTTGCTCTGGTGGACCTGCAACTTACTCCATCCCTGGAAAGGGGCCTATAAAACCCCTGCAAGGCCTTGATTCAGCAGCAGATGGCCTCATGCTCATGAGCCCTTAGCTCGGCACTGCACTGCTCTCAACACGTGTCCTTTTGACACGTGTTGATTTTTTTATTTTGAAATTTTATTATTTTTTATGGGTTGCGGGCCATGGTTAACTCATGCCAGGCTAAGGAATGATTTTTTTTTTTGGTATGGGAGGAGGAGAGACCTTTCGTTCCTAAATAAATAATAAATACTTGATTGGAATCTTTTATATCTTTCAAGACCCAACCTGTAATAGTCTGGAATAAAAATGCCTGACTTTAGCCACACCTGCTCGGCGATGTCCTGTGTAGGAACTTGACTTCTTCTTACACAGAAACTGACATGCACACACACACATAAATAACATACACTTTTACACGTCTTCCACTGTCTCACATGTACATGGGTGCTGATCCCTTATCAGCTGGTGGCAGCCTACCCCTACACAGGACTTGATGCACATTACCACAGGTTTAATCGGGAATTTGCTTTGGGGCAAGGGAATCTCTTGATAAATCACTAAAAAGGTGTCTTCTCCAAGCTGTAATGATTTGTTCTCCTGTGGTGGCGGTACATGCAATGACGAGTTGTGTAGGGTTCCATGTTTGTTGGTGTATGAAGTGAGACGAAGACCAACTCGGCGGACTACTTTGCAACCTTCGTTTCTCGGGCCCAAAGGAGGATTATGTGGAAGTCAGCGCGCTTGCTGGGGAAGTGCAAGCCAACTCAGTCATGGGTCACGCAGGACAACTCCCACAGGATTGCTTATGCAGCGAGAACCAGGTCATATGGACTTCAAGAGGTTTCAGCTGCAGACACACCTCTCCAGGAAGACTTAGAAACGTGATCCTCTGAGGCTGTTAACACACAGCAGCAACCGTTCCGAATTTGTCCGAGTTAACTGCTCAGCTTCAGTGTTCTTACTCGTGTGGCTGTCCTTGAAGAAGAGAATGTGACTTTACAATGAACCCAGCCATCGCACCAAGCACTGCTTAGCAAGATCAGTCACTGCCCCATCTATTGAAGAACTACCATACCAAGCATTTTTAAGAGCTGCCCCTGCCCAATCAACACTATTGTCAACAATGGGAACTATAAACCAGATCTGTCAGCAGCTGCACCCTCAGCATCCTGCCCAAAATATCCATGACAGGCCTGTAGTTAGTTTCCGGCCTCCAGGGCATCACATGGTGCCACCAATATTACACGGCCGTGACGGGATTCCTGTATTTTATAGAGAAACACCAGCATCATTAAGGCCAAGATGTGGACTAAGTTTTGTAGGACATTTATGGCAGAACGATTCTTTGAAATGCTAGCTCAATCCCAGATGACACCTAGACTACTTTCAAGCATGAGGGCTTGTGACTACACATATGATGTTGGAGATGTAGAGAGCCTGATCAGAAGATCCTTCACATCTGGTCTACCAACTTGGCTTTGATAACAGGTCTTGCTACTGGACATAACATTAGTCAGACAGGGATGCGACAGTTGGGGTAAAGGCTGTCTTGCCAAATTTCAATGCTGGAAATGTTTTGGACAATGAACTAAAAGCAAACATGAACTCATTGAACATAGATTAGATAGTGTTAATACATGCCTCGAATTTGGTTATGAAGTTGATGAGTGTTTCATATTTCCTGAGACACCTGTCATTGATGGACTTTGCCAGATTTTGGATAGCCCTAAGCAAACATTATCTAACAGAGCCAACTCCATACCAGTTGAGACTTAGTCACCTTACATTCTGATCTGAAGTTTTGGCTGATAGGTGTCTTGCAGACTTTTCCCAGGCTTTTAACAGGTAGGAGCTGTTCCTGGTATTGAACACCGAATCCGCACTAACAGGTGTTCCTGTCTGCATACAACAGTGGAGACTGCCTCAGACCACAAAGGAGGTCATCCACCAAGAGT
Organism: Penaeus japonicus; assembly: GCF_977035675.1. Taxonomy (NCBI): domain Eukaryota; kingdom Metazoa; phylum Arthropoda; class Malacostraca; order Decapoda; family Penaeidae; genus Penaeus; species Penaeus japonicus. The sequence goes on from NW_028234435.1 coordinate 9,132,427, forward strand.
GTAGGACAGTGCTGCAACAAGGTGTGATTGAAATGAGTCCCTGGTTGTCACCAGTTGTCACCAGGCCTTAAGGTAATGACTCCTGACCGCTATCCACTTCTTCGCATAGATGAGATCTTGGATTCTGTATCAGGGAAGATGTGGTTTACGTCTAATGGCGTGATTACATCTGTCCTTTGATGCTCATCTAACTCGCCTTCGAGACATTAGGATCCTTGAAGACACAGGCATGAAACTTAATCTTAATAAATGCGAGTTTCTATGACAGGAAGTATGACTTCTTGGTTTTGTTATTGGGAAAGATGTTATCTGTCCTAACCCTGACAAAGTACTAGCAATTGCTGCCATGAAGGGACCAAGATCAGTATGAGACATCTGCAGATTTCTTGATGCATGTGGAGTCTTTAGGAGGCACATTCCATGATTAGCCACTCGCTAGGCTTCTGGCCCAACTCACCGATAATAGTAGAGGCTATTAAGATTTTTGACCCTTGCATCTTGACTGACGTTTTGCTGTCTGGACAGATCATAGCCCATTAACTTTTTAAGGAAGACAAAGAGTACCAGGCTAAACAAGTTTGCTCATGAGCTATCAGACTATGATTTCATGTTACATTATAAACAAGGGGCCAATAATCATGTACCTGACCTTCTATCTAGGCCTGCAGAACCTATACAATCACAAGAACATACTTTCTGAAGAAAGCTTTAAAACCTCACAGCAGTAGATATGCCCTTCTGTACAAGATCACAAGGTACAAGAACAGATTGTCAGATGCCGAACCTTACATCCCTAGCCTCACAGTAGATGAGAGAAGTAGTTACAGGACCCAGTTTGTGCAGATCTGATAGCCTGACTTGACTTATATCGAACTTTAGTCAGTGTTTGTCTACCGGCAGTCATATCTAACTTTGAATTACACAACAGCGTATTATACCAATTTAGGCATTTTCCTGATCGAGTTGTTAAGCAGATATATGTTCTATATCTTGTGTGTGTATAATCTCCATCAACACCGGATCCAGGAGCATTACGCACCTACCAAATTTAGGTAATAGTGGGTTCTTTCCTAATATGCTCAGTTTGATTTGGACATATGTTGCCATATGTGAGACTTGTCAGTGTCGTAAAGCTCTGCAGGGTCTCCTACCACCAAAGGCACCCTTGAAAGTTTGATGGATCTTTGGAGTTGCCCAGAGATTTTGGTACATCTTGTCCATCATTGACCATCATACCCATTTTATAGAATTGGTTGGTACCTCTTAGAGATAAGGCAGCATAGAGGAGCAACCAGGTAGTCAAAGATGCTGTTGCAGCCTTAGCACAATGTTCACCATCACAGTGGCCTTCCCACCTACCTGTTGTGTGTGTTGCTCTTAATTCAGGTCCACTGGCGATCAACCAGCACTTTTTCCTCATGGTCTGACGAACTTAAACTACTGATTAATGACTTATTGTCAAGTGTCTCGCTGATACTCGCCACTTATCAGTAAAGACCACTTTGGAAACTCGGAAAGTCGTTGGAGTCGTTATTTTTGCGAAGGTCAGAAGGTAGCACGGGTTTAGAGCAGCTTGTTCTTGTTGTCTTCAATATACTAGGGTTGCAGCCTCCTCCTCATGTTGTGCGCATCTATGCAAATGAGCCAAGGCCGTATGTTTCTGCATCAGAGATCGACTTTGTGGAGGAGAGTGACCAGTTACCATGTTCTGCCCTGAACTTTGAATTTGATGATACACCAGAACCGTCTACCGGCCGTGTGAGCGAGAATGGTATTAACAATGAACTTCGTGGTGATAATGAGGTAAATGATAAGTTATTAGTATTAATCCTGCTGTATGGAAGGTGTGAGTGCATGTGCAATTAATTGTATGTCGATGTGTAAGCTCATGGTCGTGAAGGTGAGTGTACTCCAAAGTTTTTAGTTTCTGTTACATGATAGTTTTATATTAATTATTTTCTTTAAATA
>NW_028234435.1:9139394-9154394 GCF_977035675.1 Penaeus japonicus
AAAAAGACCGATTTATTAAAAGTTACCGAAAAACTTGAATTCAGTGTGAGGAGTTCATTTAAATTTCAGATTAGAAATGAGTTAATTAAATTTATGGTAGATGGATTGCTAGACACCAATGCTCTTGAGAATGTAGAAAATGATAGCGATATGGTTAGGATAAGGGAGCTCGAACTACAAAATGAGTACCGCATGCGGGAGTTAGAAGTGCGCCAGAGAGAAAATGAGTGCCGTCTGCGTGAGTTAGAAATACAAAGAGAAATTAGATTAAAAGAGCTAGAACTCCGAGGGACAGCACCTGCTGCCGTTCCTTTTAACATTACTGCTAATGCGAAATTGGTTCCCCCATTCCAAGAAAATGCTGTGGATAATTATTTTCGATATTTTGAGAAAATAGCAATTAGTTCTGATTGGCCTAAAGAACAATGGACGGTGCTGCTCCAATCTGTTCTAGTTGGTAAAGCTCAGGAAATCTACATGTCAATGTCTGTGTCAGATTGCCGTGACTATGACAAAGTGAAGATGGCTGTGTTGAAAGGATATGAAATGGTACCGGAAGCCTATCGGTTAAAGTTCCGTAATCTGCGGAAGAGAGAGAATCAAAGTTTTTTAGATTTTGCGAGAGAGAAAGAGGCTTTGCTGAATCGTTGGTGTGAGAGTGATAAGGTGAATAATGATTATGATAAATTGTATCAATTATTTCTGATAGAAGAATTTAAGAGGTGTTTACCAGACCGAATTAAGGTATATTTAAATGAAAACAGGGTAAAAGTGCTAGATGATGCTGCCAGAATGGCAGAGGATTATGCTTTGATACACAGAAGTGTTGAGAATTCTAGGACTATTGTAAAACCACAACCCAGTCCACCGACAGGTAAGAAAGAATTTAAAGGTGATAAGAAAGACACCCCTAGCCATAGTCATAACCCCACTACCGATAGAAATAAATCAGTTAAATGTTTTAATTGCAAGTTGCTGGGTCATAGTATTAAAAACTGCTGGTTCTTAAAAGATAAAAAGTCCAAGGACGTTCCAATAGCTCTTGCCAGTACTAGATTTAAGGATGTAAAACGTCCATTAGAAGTCAGTTTGCTTCATGATACAGATAGAATGAGAAATGTAAGGGATGAATTTAAGCCATTTTGTTCAGAAGGAAGTGTATCCCTGACGGGTGATGCAAGTGGTGAGAAGCCTATTGTAATATTGAGAGATACAGCAGCGATACAGTCACTGCTCTTAGAAGGTGTATTGCCACTAGCGGGGAAGACTCCTGACGCTAATGTCGTCATAGCTGGTATTGAGTGCGGGCATCTGACTGCTCCACTGTATAAGGTTCATATCAAAACGGATTTCTTTGATAACTTTGATAACGTTCTTTGAACGTAACTGTGGGAGTGGTGCCTAAATTACCCATAGAAGGTGTATCATTTATATTGGCAAATGACTTGGCAGGAGATAGGGTATTTGTTAAAACCAAAACTAATGTTGCAATTCTTAGAACTCCAGACCTAAACAGCGGTAGAGAGGTGGCAGAGGATGTGATGGATGTGTTCCCTGCCTGTGCGGTCACGAGGGCCATGAAGATTCATGGGCGTGTTGAACATAAACCTGCCCATGATACTCACAAGAAAATACGCGTGAGTGAGTGTGCGTCTAATAATGAGAAGGTATGTGGTGATGGAATTGATGTGAGTGGTGATGAGATAGCCTCATTATTTAGCCACAAGACTGGTGTTAGAGAGAACAAGCTAAGTGGTTTCCCTGTTGACAAAGGGAGGCTTGTAGATCAGCAAAAATGTGACGCAGAACTGTGTAAAATTGCTGAATTAGTTTGGTCAGAAGCTGAGGTGTCAGGCGTACCTACGGGTTACTATAAGAAGGATGGCATCTTGATGAGAAAATGGAGGCCTCGCCACGTGGGTGCAGGAGACCAGTGGCAGGTAATACACCAGGTCGTTGTTCCAGTACCCTATAGATCACAGATCCTCAGTCTTGCATATGATTCACCGTTGTCAGGTCACATGGGTATTAATAAAACATGTAGAAAAATAATGAGCCATTTTTATTGGCCGGGACTACGCAAAGATGTAGTAAAGTATTGTAAATCGTGTCATCAGTGCCAGGTCGTGGGAAAACCTAATCAGAAAATTCCTGTTGCACCCTTGTATCCAATTCCTGCGATCTCTGAACCTTTCAGTCACGTAATTATAGACTGCGTTGGCCCACTCCCCAAAACAAAGTCTGGGAATAATTACCTCCTCACTATCATGTGTTCCAACACTCGGTATCCTGAGGCGATTCCTTTACGTAATATTAGGGGCAATAGAATTGTCAAGGAACTAATGAAATTCTTTTGTACATATGGGTTACCTAGGGCGATTCAGTCCGATCAGGGCAGTAACTTCCTTTCTAAAGTGTTCCAGTCAGCTATGCGACGGATGGGCATACAGCATCAGGTGTCAAGCGCTTATCACCCAGAGTCGCAGGGCGCACTGGAGAGGTTCCACCAGACATTAAAAAATATGGTACGGATTTACTGCCATGAGACGGAGGAACAGTGGGATGAAATGGTTCCACTCTTGTTTGCCATTAGGGAGTGTGTACAGGATACACTGGGGTTTAGCCCATTTGAGCTTGTGTTTGGACATGAGGTAAGAGGTCCACTCAAGATGTTAAAAGAAAGATGGTTGAATAATGATGATAAATCTGATGTACTGAAGCATGTAATGGATTTTCGATTGAAACTTAACAGTTTGTGAGCTGGCAAGAGCGAATCTCAGTGAGGCACAGAGACTGATGAAGATGTGGTACGACAGAGATGCTCAGTCACGATCATTTTCACCAGGAGAAAAGGTACTCGTCTTTCTATCCGTCCCTGGGCAGTCACTGAAGGCTCGCTATTTTGGACCTTGTATAGTGGAGAAAAAGCTAAGTGACCTTAATTATGTTATTCAAACTCCTGGTAAACGTAAACAATCACGACTTTGCCATGTTAACCAGATAAAGAAGTATGTGGAACGAAATGAGCCACCTATAAGAAAATGTAAAGATGGCAATGTAATCATGCTTAATGAAGTGAAGAACGTAATCAGTAATGATCACGAGAATGACCATGATCCTCTTTTCAATGTACCTCACTCTAAATTGGTTAATTCAGATGTTCTTAATAATTTAGAAAGTAAGCTTGGACATCTTAATTTATATAAACAACAACAATTAAATAAATTACTTTTGGAATTTTCATCTCTATTTTCTGATGTTCCGGGTCGCACTAGTCTAATGTATCATGATATAGATGTTGGTGGTAAAGGCCCAATAAAACAACATCCATACAGAGTTAATCCAATAAAATGTAGCCAGTTGAGAGATGAGACCCGATATATGTTGGAAAATGGAATCATTGAGCCAAGTGTGAGTGCTCCATGTATTTTAGTACCTAAGGCTGATGGAGGAATTCGATTCTGTACAGACTTCAGGAAGGTGAATACCCTAACTAGGGATGATTCTTATCCTATACCTCGTATTGATGACTGTATTGACCAGGTGGGCAAGGCAAAGTATGTAACTAAGATAAACATGTTAAAGGGGTACTGGCAGATTCCCTTGACTGAAAGAGCGAAAGAAATATCTTCATTTGTGACACCAGAGGGACTTTTTCAATACTGTGTAATGCCGTTTGGTTTAAAAACAGCTCCCGCAACCTTCCAGCGTTTAATTAATGGTCTAATTTCAGGATTAGATGGATGTAAAGCTTATCTGGATGATATAGTAATTTTTAGTGAAACCTGGATGGAGCATCTGGAGAGGCTGCAGGCACTGTTTGAAAGGCTCGCTGCAGCTAACCTAACGGTAAACCTTGCCAAGAGTGATTTCGCTCATGCACGCGTCACTTACCTAGGATACACTGTTGGCCAAGGACAAGTCAAGCCTTTGAATAGCAAGATTGATGCCATTGACAAATATCCAGTACCCAAATCGAAGAGAGGTGATGGTTTCTCGGCATGGCTGGCTATTATAGAAGGTTTGTGATGATTTTTTCTGATATTGTTGCTCCATTAACTGACTTGTTAAAGAAAGCGGTTAAGTTTACTTCGTCAAATTCGTGTGAAAATGCATTCAAGACGATTAAAGCCATGTTGATATCCTCACTTATCCTCATCTCACCTGATTTTGACAAGTTTCACGCTCTATGTAGACGCTAGTGACAATGGGGCTGGGGCAGTGTTATGCCAGGCTGATACAGCTGGCATTGATCATCCAGTTGGTTATTTTTCTAAGAAATTTAATAAGCATCAAAGAAATTACTCTACCACTTTTAGCTTTGAGGCACTTTGAAGTATATTTATATCCTACTAAGGAAGCTGTAAAGATTTATACGGATCATAATCCTTTAACATTCATATCTAAAATGAGTTGCAAGAACCAGAGAATTCTAAGGTGGAGTTTAGAGCTTCAAAAATATAACCTTAATGTTAACCATATAAGGGGAAAAGAAAATGTATTGGCTGATGCTTTGTCCCGAGGATAAACTAAGAATAATGGTTTTTAAAAAAAAGTTTTATTTAACATGCTTTATATTCGGTTTCCAATTATCTATATTTGTTTTGTATAAACTAATCTTCTCTATCTCCCTGAGAAGGTTTCTGTAATTCAAGCAATGGTAATGTACTGTTGTGTATAATGATTAATTCTATGGAATAATTAAAGGAAAGGTCATGACTGATATCCCCTATATCATGCACTATGATATGAGATGTTAACTGTGAAAAAAGTAACTTTTTTTCTTTTAAGGAGGGAGGTATTACATGGATGACCCTTGAACGCCCACTTGACCATCGACCTGTGCATGACAGCCCCTGCATGATCTCCATAGATGACCTCATAATGTTATCCTCGTGACAGTGACGGACTGACAGGACTCGGAACTTGTTCGACGACACCAAAGATTTGGGTTTCGGTCTATTCGACTCTTTAAGGGGTTGTAGGGGGTAGCTACGGTTGAAGGAGGGAGAACGACCTTGGACAAGCTAGTGGAAGGAGGTGACGATGGTTGGTCGGTGGTCGGCGGAGCCGGGTTGTGGTTACGATATTTTATACCTATTATTGTAAGTTGTCCTGATTTATTGTCTTATATGTATGTATATACATTATTCTATGTTATTATCATCATTGAAGTGTCTGCATGAATGTGCTCAAGAATTATGCATATTTTTTGTGAATTTTTTGTTCTACCGGTGAAGGTATAAATATAATTTATATAAATCAATTGAAAAGTGACTTTAATGAATATTGAAGGAAATATAATCGTAATCTAAAAGGAACAAAAGGATAATTACTCTTTCGATCATACTTGACATCAATTTATTTTACTTAGATTGGGTTCCGTTATGCACCCTGTTCTGGAACCGATGTCATTGCTAAAGAACAAAAGCTACGTAACAATATATATATATATATATATACATATATATACATATATATATGTATATATATATATATTTTTTTTTTTTTTTTTTTTTTTTTTTTTCCTCTCAAGGATGTTGATTTGTATGTATGCGTATGTACTATACACAGATGACAGGACCATTTAACTATTCTTATGTATGAATGAACGACCGCAATCGAGGCTTCGATGAAAGGTTCCTTTTTCTCTCTGCATGTGGAACCCGAGAAGATGGATGTGGTGGCATTTTCTGCAGAATAAAAAAAGACCATTAATAACCCGTTATTTTTATGAATGATCAAAAACTCAAGTGGATGATAATCTATTTAGTTCACTGCTTTATAGTTTTTTATTCCATGTGTCAGTAAAATATGCACGGGGATATGTCGCACGTGAACACTGAAAGAAAGACATTTTGTGTATCTTCGTGTTTCTTCTCCTTCCTATCCTGTCGTATCCCCCAACACCAACTTTCTCCAAGCAATTCGGTCCCGCGACCCTCTCTCCTCTTTTGGCATCGAAACACGTCAGCTGCATGTCCTTTCGGCACACATCTTTAGATCGCAGACGAGAACAGTTGGCCGATCGGGACATGCGGAGAGAGCGATCGCGCGGAACTGATAGATTACTCAGGCATCTGTTGTATATAACTGCAGCTGCTTTAGTAGTGCGCTTGTCTGGATCATTATTGACAGAATATCACTGCTGATTATATAGCCAAACTATGTAGAGCTGTTGACAATTTACATAGGTGAACACTCAGCTAGATCATGTTATTTTGAACGCTGGTTTTCTGTCCAAACTTCTTGCAGGCGCAGTCCAATCAGATCTTGTTGGTCAAGGGCTGCGCTATTTGCAACCAGGAATTTCCTGATGAGCGCCTGGCGAGAAACCTAGATCCTTGACCATCAGAAGGCCATCACGATGCCTTATTCTTAAGGCATGCAGGACCTGTATTTATAAACAAATTGAGCACAAAAACTGTTTGGGAAGAACGTATATAAGGAAAAAAAATATGGCATACAAAATGCTCTACACAGAATCATTTGAACATTAATGCTGCATCGCTGTTCACATAAACAATAGAAACAAGGTCTGTAAAGTGCAAAAAATGTAAGTACCCAATTAATACTTAGAAGGTATCATATTGTAAGAAATTAGTTGTAAAGGACATCAAAATCACTACTAAGCGTCCTCTCGTTCCCCTGGCCCACTAAGGCCGCTTGATCCTGGAGGCGCCATATTCGAGTTTTTCTTCAGAGACAAGCTCAGAAGAATGAGCTTCTTGCACATTTATTTCTGCTGCTACCACCCACGACACTCTAAGTACTTCAGTTCTTAAAATACAAGATGCAGTGAAGTAAAGAATGGTATGAGAACTCGCGTACCTGGTCCAAAGTTAGGATAGTGTCAGATTTTGGACGCTAGTCTTTGACGTGGTATCTCACGCCCATTTCTATCGGGCTAAGTGAGAACTCTATCATATTGATTCTAGCAATTTGTTTTACAATCGGAAGCCCTCGTAATGACACCCTTAACCGTATTAGTCCTTGGGCTCGGCAAACTTTACTCGATGTGACATCAAAATGGAGATATGAAAAGGTGCGTTATAGCGAAGTTTTGGTAGCGGTTTCTTCATTTCCGATCAGAGCGGAGCAGAGTAGAGTTTGCCCGTCTGGACGTTACCTTATCAAGTTTTACCTACTAATGTCTGGCAACATATTTTCATTTTCTTCTATATCTGGTACTTCCCATATACATTTTTCTTCAAATTCCATGCAATTTACATATTTACGGCCTATAGCATTTTGTGAAGATGTTTATTTAGTTTAGTTATTTATTTAGGGTTTTGCCGGCACGGTTAAGACACCGTTGTTTCATGAGAATAAATTATTATTGATGGGAAAATATAAAAAGCATAGTTACACAAATTATCATTTATTGATTTCAATATACACAAACAAAATATTTATACTACCAATGGCACTTTTATCTTATTTTACAAGATATATTCACTGTTCAAACAAATTAATCACTGTTCCTCTTTGTTACGCCTAAGACTTTTAAACGTTCATTTTCACCTCAAATTTTCTATTCACAACCGCACTAAAATATTCCCGAGATTCGGTAACAACTGCATTCGCTCCCTGGATCCGCCAGTGATATGCCGGTAGTGAATCAGCATACACCCATAGTCCTGAAATAAGAAAAATACCACAAACCTAATAATACACCATAACCAACATATTGCCATCGCTATATATCATACCCCTATATCATTATCGGTCTATAAATTCAGCACAAAGGAGAAACAACATACCTTAATTCTTTATATTCTACAAAATAAATTGTCAGACCCACAACTCGGGACCGTCACACTTCTCAAACAATGTCTGCTCGCTCTGCTCGTTGCTGCCAAAAAGGCCCCTAGCCCTTGCATTGGCATACTAGGCTAGCTAGCCAAACGCAGACAATAATGACGTCACCACCGCAAACTACTCGCTTGCACTGATTTACCCTAAACCGCTCATTTGCTCTGCCATGACAATTACCGTATGAGATGGCATGACACATTTCATAGTATTGTACAATCTATGAATCAAATAAGACTGTAGATACAACCATATTAACGTAACATTTTATATAATTCTCTCTCCCATATAGGAGTTGTGTACCAACATTCCAAGATTAATTTTCTAGGAACTAATAAAATGTTATAGATGATTTAAGCATTTTCTTAAACTTAAATAGCTAACATACAGTCAATATCATACATTTACCTGTTTGTTTTGTTTTAATTAGTGAAACGTAGGATAGTGAAAAACTGTTTAAAATAAACGTATATTAACAATTACACCTTGCTAAACTATTTACAAAGATGGATTCCAATCTAAAGATTGTTGGTATAGATTCACATCACCTGGATTCTCTTGATCAGATATCAAAAATGAACATTACTAGCCTGTGTCCTTATTACGTCTCGAGGGTCATAAAATGCTTGATGATCCGGCCCTAAGATGTTTCTCTTTTATGGTAATAAATATAAATATATTGAATCTATTATTTACAATATACATAAACACAATTTATGGGTAGACAAATATAAAAGCAAATATAACTGATAAAAACGCATAAAGGGAATACAGTTAAACGATTAAATGCAGACACCCTAATACATGAAAGAACCTTTCCCAAAACTTATGTTCACATCCATGCCGGGGATGGGATGGCCTACGGTGTGAGCAATGTGCACTCTAGAAAAAAATGTAGGCCACCTGCTGAAGATCGAACGATACCCCGGAGTGAAAGCCCTCCGTCCAACTGGGTCTACATATTTGATTTCACATTCTTTCCATTTACCATCCCCGGTAACCCCTCTTTGGATAGCGACAAATGGACTGGTGGACAGTAGACGCCAAGAAACAAATATGACCGTAATTTCATCGTTTCAATATGACGATAAACTGAAGGGAATGTGAAGGCGGTTGCGGTGGCGCGGTGTTGGCCACGGGTATTCATGGAGTCTTCTTCACAAACGGCATCATTTTCTGAAAGAGAAAAAAACATTAGGTAAATGTTGGAATTTTCAATTATAATCTTCAAAGTGCAACTCCCTAGAAGTGGAACTCCGACATTGAAATGTACATAACAAGTACATCATGTTTGCGGGTGAAACGGAAAAGGATCCTCTAGCTCTGTTTACCGAGCACGGCGATCAAGAAATTACAAGGATTATTTAGAGGACGGGTATCAAAATGTCCTGCAACACACAATAGGCATGATAACTCCGGGTATGGAGACTTCGTGGAAGGTGCCAGGATGGGTATGGGTCGGGAGAGCGCATGTGTTGAGGCTTAAATGCCCCCCCCCCCACCCCTAGGGAGCTAAGGAGGGGAGCATGGGAGGCGAGGGAGAGGCGGGACGAGGAACCAGTGTGAACGTACGGGTAGTTAGTTTGTTCTCAGACAGTCTTGACGGTGGACGCGTGCAGGGTTTGTTGCGGTGGGGAGTGACAACCAGACACAACCAGTCAACTAATTCATAGTGCTGTGACGATGAGGTAATGCAGTATTAATGATCACTACAGGCTGGCGAAATGGTTGTATTAGTTAACTATTTACTAGCTAAATGCATACTTGCTGAATAAGGCGGTATATTATAAGAGCAAGTCCGAGAACAGTGGAAATGACGTATCATAAATAGACCATAAAGTAATCTGGCGAAAAGTTGTGTCTGGGCGAGGCGGGTGGGAGGCTGCGGTGTTACCAGGGCGCAAAGGAGGCGGCGTGCACCATCACCAAGGTCACGACGCACCCGCGACAACACCCAAAGGACTTCCCAAGATGCTGCCACGGCCGCTGTTCGCCTCGCACACCCCTCGCCTACACATCCGTACATTCTTTTATTCTTAAAACGATTTGCATGGCCAAGTCATTCATCTCGTTCGAATCCTCGCCAAAACACTGCTCGAACATAATTTAAGTACTTCTTTCATCATTTCTTACGTTCAGCCAAGCCCTGCACCATCAGGTCACATTCCTTCACAGGCCTTTCACACACACGAATTAGTATTAATGAATTAGTATGCAATATTCCATCAGTCTGCGCACACAACATAAAATTCATCCTCTCTCTCTCTCTCTCTCTCTCTCTCTCTCTCTCTCTCTCTCTCTCTCTCTCTCTCTCTCTCTCTCTCTCTCTCTCTCTCTCTCTCTCTCTCTCGCTCATTCACACAAACGGGACATATACAATTTCACCCTCTCCCTCACATACATATATACAACCACACCCTCGTACACCACAAACTCACCATAGCACTCCCTGGTCACCCCCCCCCCCCACCCCGCCCCCCCCAACGCCCCCCACCTCCCCCCCCCCCCCCCCCCTCTCTCCTACGCGCGCACATTTTTCTCTGACTCACACTCACATACTTGTTCATTCAGGCGCATACACGCACTTACTCACCCACACTCACAAAATAACCAACACTAACACAAACCTTCACAAAACTTCAGCTCTATTAATACATTGATTAAAAAAATTATATGACAATCTAAATATAGACCACGGGTCCCCTTGAATTCACCTCTTTCCCCCGTATTTAACAAATGGGTAAGATTACAACCTTTCTCTCTCTCTCTCTCTCACCCCCGCCCCCAAACACTTTCTCTCTCCCTCTCGCCCTCTCGCACGCCCAGACACAAATGCAAATCAGTGAATACATACTTTAAAAAACAACAACATTAGTTTACTTATGCCCCTGTGTATACCCACCCTGACTTTTACACAGACAGAAACAGAAACAGACACATACACACACACACACACACACACACACACACACACACACACACACACACACACACACACACACACACACACTCTCTCTCTCTCTCTCTCTCTCTCTCTAGGAACCCCGTAACTCCTGGCATGGTCTGTTATGATATTTTAACTTCCTTTACACGGCACAGGTTCCTCTGATGGCTCTCAAGGGGCAAGTAACTTTCCGCCCAAGGTTATCGTGTCAGTGACACCCATTCCATCGTGACATAGTTACAGTGAAACGAAGAAAAAATCTTCAGATTTACAATGAAATTAACAGACAGCATACATGCAATATTTGTATATTCCCTGGTGACCTTCCATCTTATAAAGAATGTTGAAAATAAAAAAGAAAAGGAGGATCAAATCAGATGGAATCGCAACCGCCTGAATGGGATGCCTGACCATGGACACTCTCAACACAAGGAGGGAAACGACGCCGGTGAAGCGGATTGGTCCCTGGACGAGGAAGTGGTTCTGCCGGGGAAGCGGGGAGTCTCCACGCCCTCTTTCTCAAGTATGTGTTGCCTTAACACTAACACCAACGCTAACACAAGCACGCACGCACATACACACGAGCGCACACACACAAAACACAAAACTTACGCGTTGGCTTCATTGACCCAACATTTATCAAATGCGCTTATGACTGTTTAATATATCTTTTTCATACTTTTTTTCATTAAATAAAAATTAAGCATATAAAATGCAAATATCCAATTTTGTGACCTAGAGAGTGAGAGTGAGAGTGAGAGTGAGAGTGAGAGTGTGAGTGTGTATGAGTGTGTGTATGTGTGATATATATATATATATATATTTTTTTTTTTTTTATTTTTTTGTTTTAATATTATATATATATACATATATATGCATAAAATATATACATATATATATACATATATAACATATTTATATACATATATAATATACATATATATATTATACATATATATATACATATAATATTGATATATATACAAAAATAATACAATATATATATATTCATATACATATATATATAATACAATATATATATAACAGATATATACATATATAATATATCTCTTATATTTACTTATATAATATATACTTATTTACAATATTAAATATTTACATAATATATATTCTTTTATATATACTTTATATATATATATTCTTAATATATACATGAATAAATTATATTACATATATAATACATATATATTATACATATATATACATATATATATATGACAGATATATCGTCATATTTATTTATACATAATTTAAATAAATTTTACATATTAAATATTACATATATATATACATATTTATATATACACATTTATATACATATAAATAGATTATTACATATATAATACATATAAATATACATTTACAGATATATAGTACATAATATATCTGATAGCAATTATCTTATATATAACATATAATATATTCAATATATACATATATATATATACAATATATAATATAGTAGACATAGTATATACTATATATATACTTATATATATCATATATAAACATATATATATATATACATATATATATAAATAGATTATATAAACATATATATATTACATATATATATATATACATATATATATATAGACATTATATATATGTATATTTATATATGTATATATATAGGTATATATATAGATTATATAAATATACATATATACATTATATATATGACATATATATATACATATATATATTACATATAGATATACTTATATATATACATATATTATACATATATATATATACATATATATACATATATAGACTTACATATATACATATAATCTAACTTATATATATACATTTATATACATAATATATATACATTTAATTTAAATACATTATATAACATATATATATACATAGGAGAAATCGTGACAACAGGGGGTGTGGTATATATATAGCATATATATAACATATATATATATAACAATATATATATATATACATATATATATATACATATATAAATACATTATATATAGCATAAAGATATACATATATATATAATATCCATATACATATATACACATATATAATACATATAGAAATATACATAAGATATAATATACAGATATATATACATATATATATAGATACATAGATATATATATATACATATATATATACATATATATATACTTATATATATATATCACTTATATATACATATATATATACATATTTATAGACATTTATATATAACATATAGAAGAGACATACATATATATATACCATATATATTATACATATAATATACAGATATATATACATATAATATATACATATATATTTACATATATATAGATACATATTTATTATACATATATATATTTACATATATATATATACACAAATATATATATACATATATATCTATATATACATATATAGAGATTACATATATATTTAATATATACCAATATATATACATAATAATTATATATAGACATATATATATTTATATACATAGATGATATATTAATATTTAATTAAATCATATATATATACAATTGATATACATAGAATGATACATATATATTTATTATATAATATAATTATATATATACATATAATATATATAAATATTTATAACATATATATAAGTTATAGATATATACTTATATATATACATAGATATATAGACATATAGAGATACTTTTAATATATTTTTACATATATATATACATATATATATAGATACATATATATATACCATATATAGAACATAGATTTTTACTTGTTTATAAATTTATAGATAAATTTAACATATATAATATATATATATAGATATGTATGTATATTTATATAGGTTTGTTTGTTGGATATATAGTAGGTTTGTATATTGTAGTGGTAGTGGTATTATATAGATATATATAGGATAACGATTGATATTTATGTATGGTGAAGAGATATATATTTGTTTTTTTGTTGTGATGTTTATTATATGATGAGAATATATATTATTATTTATGTTGGTATATTGTATTTAGTTATAAGTGATATATTTGTATATTATTTATGGTTGTTAATAAATATATATATATATCTAAAAATATTAGATATTTATGTTTATGTTATTATGAGTTGATTATTATATATTTATATTTATTATTTATATTGATATGATAATGGGTTATGTTGTATATTTTTTTTATATATTGATAATAATGATATATGTATAGAGATTGTTGTATGTTTTGACTTTATAGGAGTTATAGAGATATATAGAGTGATTTTATTTAATAGTGTATTGATATTGAGAGATGTGGTGTGGGATTATAGTGATATTTTATTGTGAGATTTTAGATGTGTTATTTGTGAGTGTTATTGTGATTTATGATAGAGATAGTGTAGGTATGGGGGGGTTTTAGAGTTTTAGGTTTGGTGTTTTTTCGAACTGTGGTTTTGTGGGTGTAAGTGAGTTGGTGTGGGTGGTATTAGTTGAAGAGGGGTTGTGACTGTTTGTTTGTGTGTGGTGTGTGTGTGTTTATGGTAGTGGGAGTGTTTGTGTGTGTAAGTGTGAGGTGTATGGTGTATGTGTTATGTGTGTGTTTATGTTTTATGTGTGTGTGTTGTGTGTGTGTGTGTAGTGTTGTGTATGTGTGTGAAGTGTGTGTGTATTGGTGATAGATGTATGTGTAAGTGTGTGTAGATGAACCACAGAGTATATGTATTTGGTATGTGTGTGTATGTGATGTATGTTAATGTGTTGGGGTATGGGTATATGATGTTTATGTGTGTGTATGTATATGGATTTGTATGTTGTGAATGTATATGGATGTGTATGTGTGTGTATGTATATGGATGTGTCAGTGTGTGTATGTATGTGTGTATGTGGTTTTGAGTGTTGTGTGTATGTAAGTATGTTTGTGGTGTAGTCTGTATGTGTGTGTGAATGGTGTGTGTGTTATGGGGGGGGTGTCTGTATGTGTGTGTGTATGGTATGTATGGGTGTGGTGTATGTGTGTGGGTGTAATGTAGGTATGTGTTAGGTATGGTATGTAGGAGTGTGTGTATGTGTGTGTGTGTATGTATGTATGGGTTGAGGTATGTCTGCATGTGTGTGTATGTATGTGTGTGTGTATGTATGTATGTCTGTGTGTGTATGGTATGTTGTGTGGGAATGTATGTATTTTGTTTGTATGTATGTATGTATGTGTGTGTATGTTGTGGTGGTGTGTATGTATGTGAGTGTGTCTGTCATG
>NW_028234435.1:9164394-9166894 GCF_977035675.1 Penaeus japonicus
CATTATACATATATGGGGGCATATTTTTTTTTAATGACAGTCAAGGTCAACAAAAATATGCAAAATGATTTAAAAAATACTTTATCCAACTTACCAGATGTGTGAATCCTGTCAATACATAGTGTCTTGATGATGGCATCTCGTATCATGGTTGCATGATTATTCAAACCAAGATGTTCCAGCAGGTCACATGAAGCATTCAGCATAGCAACTGGATTTGCAATGTTACGACCAGCAACTGCAGTTCCAGTGTTTCGAGTGCCAGGCTCAAACACAGCAAACTGGAGAGAAAGGTTCAATATTTATTTTCATGAGAATACAAATGTAGACTAACAATATTATGGGAAACTAGAGGATAATGAACAAGAAAAAAAGGAAACTTGTCTTATATGAAGAATCCTAAAATCTACAAATTTGAAAAAATTATAATTAGAGCTATAAAAATGGAATTAGATATCTAAATAGTACTAGCAGTTGTAGTAGTAATAACTGTAATGACAACAGTATTAATGATGGTGGTAGTGGTTGTAGAAGTAGCAGATGTAATACTCCTAGAAGCAGTAAAATAGTTGGGAGTCAAGAAGCAAATCCTACATGAAAACAGAAAAACAAACATAGCTATTTAGGAAGTTTGGTAATAGGTTGAATTATAAAAAAAATCTGAAATGCAACTAAAAACCTCTCACTAGTATATCAGGTAGTGTTTCTGAGGGCAACTCATAAGACTAAACAACTATAATTCAGCAGATAAAGATAAAAAACAAGTAACAGATTTAACCTGAACCAGATCTTAACCCATTCACGATGGGGCTTATATATGCATAATGCAGCTCCCGCCGGCTAGATAACAAAAGCACACAGTGACTAAGTGCGAGACCTCTCCCTGTGTAACGCCGCACTGCGCCTCTCAGAGCGCGGTGATAATTGGAGGTTTTTGTATTTATTTATACTATTTTCACAAGTGAATAAAAATCTGTCTATACAAATGGAACTCCAATGATTATGTGCATATGTAACAATGTAAAGGATACATATTGAGGGAGAGATCTTAACATTCTAGGACATCACCTGGGGAGAGCGAGATATTACACTAACGTGATAACATGTCAACCGGCGCGAATGGGTTAAGGAAAAGGAAAATAGCTGTGCATACCAGAGACACCAACAACAAATTATAAAATTGTAATTACATTCACAGTCTTTAGTGTCTTTAACCCCTTCAACACGAGGACGCGTATACTGCGTCCTTGCAGCCCTCGTGATATATTGATATATCAGAGGACGCGTATAATGCGTTATGGCCGGGTTGTATTAGCATTTGTGTTTTTTTCTTCCGGATACTGTATGAGATCTTTCAGAATATAGGTCGTATACAATACAATGGCTTACTTGACTTTCATCATTATTACATAGGAGTGTGATTCTCTTATACCAGGGGAGGTACGGATGTGCCCTACTAGCAATAATTTAATTATTTCTTTATGAAACATTATGTAAAAATATAAAACTTATTAAGATTAGTTTACCATACTACCTCAACTGTTTTCTTTTGTTCTCTGAGTCACTGAGGTCTCTTACCAAGGTCACTCTTCTCACCCTCCTCCCAACCCATGTAAATAACTTGTCACATGCACGGGGGGAAGAGGTTCATTATGAATATTTTTTATATATAGTACATGATGATTATCTTGAGGTTTTGGCTTAAAAGTTGTTATATTCAATTGCAACGTTTAAAATTTGGCACGCACCGGCATCCCGGATTCAACATGGGGTGCGTTTTCTACTGCTCGGAATGAAGGGGTTAATACCATAATAGTAAGACAGTTGATGGGGACCTTCCTGTGTGATAACTTGCCATCAAAAGATTTTCATATATGAGCCCACATTCACCATGCCCCATGAAGGCCCTCCCTTTCCCTCAGCCAGTTAAACAGTCGTGCTCAATGTCTTGTTCTGTTTTTCTTTCTTGTGAATGAAACAGTGTGTTTGAAATAGTAATTCTTGTACTATATGACATAATTCATGCAGGTAACACTCCCCCCACCCACTCCCACCCATCCATCCTTATCTTACCCAAGCCCCCTCCCACAACATACTCTTATATAACATACAGTTTAGTTACCGTATGGTATATCAGGGTCTTTTTACTATTTATACATCTAAATAATTATCACATTGTGTTTTATGACAAAACATGGTCTTTACTGCTTCATATGCATTTTATTTGTATTTCTTCAAGACACACTTACTGACTCATCCCCATCACCCATACCCATATAAGACCCTCTTCTCCCTCAGCCTCAGTTTTTTGATGCCTCATATCATATCATAGTCTTATTACTATTTACTCATCTGCATGAATATTTCAGTTTTCAATGTTCTCTTTCTTGCTTTATTTGTGCAACATTTGCATGTTTAGTACACTGGTGTTATATAGGCATGTCACTGTGACAATATTTTTAAACTTTGATGCTCCACTATGTAGTCAGTATTTGATATG
>NW_028234435.1:9169394-9174394 GCF_977035675.1 Penaeus japonicus
GACAGCGTATTCAAAGGCATACCGAGCAAGGCGTTCTGAGGCCTCTCTTGTGATGATCTTCAGACTCTCAATGACACCTTTTACATTCTAAAAAGATATACATTCACATAATTAAACAATGAACAAATATTAAATAAAAATTATCATATTGAAAGCCATCTGTATGAAAAAATCAGTGAATGAAAATAAAACTACATGATCTATTAGGTATTAAAAGTTTGCCATTATTGCTGATATGGGTACAACCACTTCCAAATTTAATCTATTTTTAATGAGCAAAAGAAATAGCAAGTAAAATTACTTCATGCTCCAACATGGAATATTCCCCCTCAGTATTCTGGCGAATAATGACAATGTCTACATCCTGGTAGATAGAGCGCACAGCTGGATACGACTTGCAGTGCAACACATTGGCAAAGAGGTCCAGCTCATTGCGAAGGGCTGCGTTGCGAGAGGATCCTGATTCTCCGTACTTGCTCTCAATGCTACCTGTTTCAGGAAGGGAACAGAGCTTTCAATGTTATACATATGCAGGTATGGGAGTAAACATATTGATGGATATATGTATATATATGTATGTAGGTGTGTGTGTAGCATCTATTTCCTCACCTTTCAAAGCAACACCATTCCTCTTGATGCAAGTAAGGGCATTTGCAAATTCTTCCTCAGTAGAATTCTTGGTAATCTCAACCTCTTCAAAGTCAACTGGGACACCTGCATATCTACAATATTAGAGATATCTTATAGTATGAATAGCACTGCCTATTTCTCACTCAATATTGTCCACAGTATATGTATGTTCAAATGTTATCTACAACAAGCATGTGCACATATGGCTATATCTCTATCTTTCTTTTTCTTTATATCATATGAATTTCATATCTTGGTATCTAAAAAAAAAAAAAGAAGAAAACATACCTGAAGATATTCTCAACATAGCCCATCATCTCTGGCCCAATGCCATCACCAGGAAGCATAGTCACAGTGAAGCGACCGCCATATTGTGCAACCGGGAAAGGTTTAGACTGTGTATGGAAAATGAAGACAAGTTTTAAAGGAACAAGATAGAACTTAGGGACTGAATTCTGAATTAGATGAGACACACTAAAATGATAAAAGAATATCAATAAGAGTCTTCAGCTGATATATCATTAATATCATTGTTCTTAAAGTGTTGAACAAGATTATATTAACAAATTGAAAAAAACTGCAATATGAACAACTGTACTTGTTTTACACTTACAGCAGTAAAACTTCTTTTCTGCAATACATTGGGAATCTGAAAAAGAAAGTAAACAGTATTGTGTTTGATTCCATCAGCTGTGGTAAATATTAACCCCTTCACTACGGGCAGTAGAAAACGCTCCTCACGCCATATCCGAGCTGGCGGTGCGTGCCAAATTTTAAACGTCGCTACTGAATATGACAAGTTTTAAGCCAAAACCTCTACAAGTTTTTAGCCAAAACCTCAACATAATCATCATGTGATATATATCAAAATATGCATAGTTAACCTCTTCCCCCATATGCATGTGACAAGTTATTTACATGGAAAGAGTGACCTTGGTGGGAGGCCTCACTCAGATGACCAAAGAAAACAATTAAAATAGTATGGTAAACTAATCATAATAAGTTTTATATTTTTACATAATGTTCCATAAATAACAAAATGATTGCTAGCAGGGCCCATCAATGCCTCCCCTGGTATAAGCGAATCCCACTCTTATGTAATAAATTATTAATAATGAAAGTCAAGTAATATATCGTATCATATCCGTCCTCTATTCTGAAAGATCTCGTACAGTATCCGGAAAAAAGAAAACTCAATTCCACCAGAACTGAGCCATGACGCAGTATGCGCGCCCTCGGATTTGACGCGAGCGCTGTGAGGACGCAGTATACGTGTCCTCGTGTTGAAGGGGTTAAGATACTTGCAGCCTACAGAGCCCTGAATACCCTGAACAATACCATCACAACAGTGTACATTAACACTTCTACCCAGATTGTGACTATAGATGGAAACACAATTGTTGGACATTTATTTCAACCTGAGGTACTACTAGTGACACACCTGTTAATCATTATCCTTTATTACGCCATATCAACTGCAGTTAACCCATTGCGTACGGGTGCCATGACATACATGACGTAGGAGCTTTGGCCTGACGACAGGCTTACATGACGTTCGGGGATTTTGGATCACTGTGCTATTTTATTTTGCTATGAAAAAGGAATGAGTGATGATGGCTACTGCAGTCATAATTAATATAATTACCGTAATATCGTGCTAGCTTAACGTCCAAAACCTAGATGGCACCACTTTTTCCTAGCACCAGCAGGAGAGAGAGCCTTGAATGGCACCCATCCACAGTCTCTAGCAAGCACTGTCTCTATAGAGCGATGGCATACACTAAGTTGATGAACCCTTGCTCTAAAGTACCGCCGATGAAGGATGTGCAGGCAGAACGAGAAGAGGAAGGTGACTCAATCCATACCCAGTGTCTAAAATGTGCTCCTGTGCCAATATGGATGCCTTTCACTGTGGCACTCACAGTCACAAGCACAGGTTTTATTTCTCTTCCCTACCTCTTCTTGTTATCTTTATTGTAGGTGGTTATATGTTTTGTATTCGTTTATGACAGCACAAAAATACGAAAAAATAAAGTTGCCTTTTGTCCTCCCATAAAACAGCAATACTTCTATCACACTGAGTATATAGAAAATAATTAGCTAATTTGGATAATATACTACAATTTTAGTCAACTGCAGCACCGATAGAGCCTGTCATATGGCACATTTAAGTCTCTAAACTCAATAAAACACACCAAAAAATAAAACGCAAAAACTGCTCCAGTTTTACAATGAATGACTGAAAGAGAGGGGGATGATTCAAATTATATTGCTTCAAGCGGTCTCTCTCTAAAATAAAACCTATCCTGGAGGCTGGGCAAGCAAATTTATCTCCATCTGCAATGGGTTAACCCATTCATGCCGGGGGCATTCCAGCCTTGCATGTCACAATGCCGGGGCTCTCGAACGCATAGGCCTAAATCAATTGAATATACGACGCCGTATCGCGTCCCCAGCGAACTGGCCTAGAATGCGCGGTACAGTAGTGTACCACCCGTCCAGAGTGGGTTAATATGGGCCAAGTCCTTGGTAAATTTTCTGAATAACACCGCATTACTAAATAAAACAAAAGTGGTATCGATGGATTCTTCTCAACTTTTACTATTCATATATAGTGGATATAATGTGCAATTCCACCCCTGCACCCCACAATCTGGGTCCCCCTTTCTTAAGGCACTTTGTACTACCTCATGCTACTCCAGAGCAAAATCCTATACCAGTTACCTACCGAACTTTGCCTAGTTTTGAAGTTAGCCATAGCCTGGGGAAGCTATTCCCCCTGGACCCACCCATTCAAGGCACTTCATGCAACATACCTTGTGCAAAATATCTCAATAACTACCATTTTTGCCCTGAAATTCAAAGCATATGCTGTTACGTTCCCTCCATAGACGGCACAATATTCCCCATTGTTTACAGCATAATTATAGTGCCCACTATTGAGTAATCACATCATTATCCTATCCTGAGGATTATATAAGATGAAGTTTCAGTTGCTGTCCTCATGGCACAGTGGGAGGGTTATTCATAGTTGCAGCATCATCATCTACAGAACTAATTACATATCATAAGTATCACAAAGTGCCCTCAATAGGGGAGGTCCACAGGGGGGTGTAGCCTAGGGTATTTCAATAATTGGTGATTTTTGAAAAATCCTTCAAATTCACGGAGACTGTTCAGAAGTAGGCGCCATTTATTTTTTCTTGACTAGTGATACCATTTTTATTTGTTTTTATCAATATTTACCTATTGCACTTTTTACTCAAAGATACGAAAAATACGATTAAATAATTAGTTTAGTCTGGGGTAAAATCACCCGTTTTCTATATTTTCTTCGTCATTTTAGCAGTAATTACTTAACGATGTATTCAAATTGTGTTGATTTATTCAATCGTGTATTGTATAATTTTAACTTTTAAGAGTATCTTTTCTATAATTAATCATAATAAAACACATTGTGAAAGTATATTACAAATTAGAAACATATCTTTTATTGGCAACAACTTCTCACATATATTATATTACCCTATCCACATTTCCTTTCAATCTCTTCCGCAATTACCGTATATTTGATATAGAGACAAGGGTATTGAAGTCCCAGGACCGCCTCATGTCTCCAATCAGTCTTTCACAATGCTGATTATGGTCGGGAATTAGTACACTCTTAGCCTCCCATACAGAGTGGTTACCTTGGCCATAGAGATGGCATACCTTATTCATATCTTCCCGTATATGATATGACATTCACAAACTTTTCTGTGCTGAGGTTCCATAACTTCTCATAGGAAAAATTGTACCAAATTCGATCCTTCAGGTTTGGCTGGTTTGTATATCCAGCTTTTTCCGATTCCATTTTCAGCATACCAAATACCTCATGTATGCTGTCACCATCGTGAGAGAGTGGCATGAAAATGACATCTGTGTTATGCAGATATCTACTGATGGATGCAAAGTAGGATTTGTCAAACCCTAATCTGATCCCTACTTCTGAATACATTTGAGATGCCCCAAATGCTGCCTGAAATATTGTCGGCTCTGTACTAATGACAGCTTTTCGCCAGCAAAAGAAATGGATCTTAGAGAACTCGAAGATACCTTTGATAACAGTAGGGTTCTTTTGCAATGTCCCCAAGCATCTAATCAAATTGTCTTTCAAGCCAACTTTGGTCTTGGATGGCAAATCAGCATTTTCAATACTTTATAATTTATCAAGTACAACATCAAGTGATATACAAACATGTAATGATGAACACATATAACCTAACCACCTAACACCAACTGGCACAAATATCCTAGGCAATATTATGTTTTTTAAATTCTTTTAAGGACTCAAGACAAAATAATTTTGCATGTCTGTTCAGTAGTTCATA
>NW_028234435.1:9184394-9186894 GCF_977035675.1 Penaeus japonicus
AGATTAGAGCTGTATGTTTGGAAGTGTGCTCAAAGTGTCAAGGCATCTCGCTTTTGTACTGTCTAGTACCTCTTCTGCCCAAATTACAAGAAGAATACCTTTTGGAAGTGCTGCTTGCCATCAAAAATTAAGGTGGAAGACACACACTTCTACATTTGATTTTGTGCCACAAGCATCTCTAAGGGTACAGAATCATAACCTCAAAAATCTAAACCCTCAGTTAGGATTTAATACCGTTAGCTGTGCAAAAATGTCATCGTTCCCATTCTGTGCTGAGTACGATAAGAGAGGACAAGCCAAATGCAAGAAATGCAAAGAAAAATGTGAAAAAGGTAAGTAAACTTGAGTTTTTTTTTTCTTTTACACAAACAAATGAACTGTTTTTTATTAGATCCTAATTATTATAACTCGTATCATGAAAAAGTGCTGACTCTCTTATCTAATTATCTGATCATCATCGCTGACATTCGCTCAGTTAGAGTGATTTGCGAAGAGTCGCTTCGCCCGGGTTGTGTGGAAGGGGTAGCCGGTCTTCTATCTGGGAGGGGGGGGGGCCTCTAAGTGCTGATCATCTGTTCATCAGAATGAACTTTTACCGTGGCGGTCGGATTGCCTGTTGGCGCATCAGTTGCCAGGGGGCTGACACAGGGCATAAGCCGGTCTAAACCAGCCCGGCGGCTGTCGCCTTGGGCCCTGCCTAAGGAGCGAGTGTGCTCGCATTCCATCAGGTAGTGCTCTAATTTGGCGTCGGCGCGCCGAGTAGTCTCTGGCGTCGTCATCTTGCCATAGTGGGGATGATTTGCCACGCCCAAGGTAGCCTATCTCAGTCAGTGCAGCGCCACAATAGACATCACCTTGAGATTCTGGGAGAGAGTTCAGCACTCATACGCCTGAGGCGTTTGAGGAAAAAAAGGAAACAAAAGAATACAGTGGCTCGAGGGGGGAGGTTCTCGCTTTCCTCTCTCTGTGTCGCTGCAGGGCACCGACCTGCCCTTGCAACCGCAGGTTTTACGCCTTAGCTGTTCCGGCTAGGATGCACCACAAGATCACTCAAGGGTTTCTCCTGCCTTCCTCCGCTGCCTGTCAGCTACGTCATTCCTTCAATACCAACATGGCCTGGGATCCTGCCTGATGATAATGCGTCTTCCCTGGTCAGGCTTCTCTGAGCAATGGTGAGAATCGAGGTTACCAGGGTAAACGTTATCAAGGGCGTGCTTTGTTGGGGCGGCTGTCATGGCGGCCCTAGAGTCGTGTGTCTAACAACAAGCCCGTCGTCTGGGCTGCATGGGGGGGACTAGGGCTCCCATAATAGCTACTGCCTCTGAAGGAGCGAGGAGGCATTGTTGTAAGGCATAGCTTTCTCTATGCCCCTTGCGGGGTGCAAAAACCGCGCCTTGCAGTGCGGGTGGTGGGCGTCTACAGAACCTCGTGAGTAGGTTTACTGTTCAGCGGCGTGATTGTGTAAAGTTCCTCTCCCGCCTCAGCCTTCAATAGAGGCGGTGGAGTACTGCGTTTTTTCTTTTTATCGACTCATGCACAGAAGAAAACTCTATCAGGATGTGCCCACGGCGGGGCTGAGACAAGTCAGGGTGGGGATGGTCCATGCCTTGATTCAGTAGGTCTCTTTGAGCTCAAAGCGTTTCAGCACTCTGGTTGTTGAGACAAAAGCCAGGTGTTGTTAGCAAAGAGTTCTTGGTTTTGTGCAAGACAGTGTTGCACTCTCTGTCTTAAGCTTACGAGTGCTGTGGAGACTGTAGGACATTGCAAGGAACTGGCCGCATTGATCAATCGGGAGTCAGGGAACGGTTGGCTCCAGGAGGAGGTTAGTAACCTTAGCCACCCAGGGGCCCCAGAATAATCTGGCGGCTTCGTTTTTGCATTTGTCGAGTTTTTCTGATTCCAGGTTTTACTGTGTCAGGGCGAGGAGGCGTTATTCCACAAATGGGACGGACAGCGTGCACGTAAAAAGATCTTAGTACGCGGGCTAACCCCGCCCCCCCCCAGCCACCCTCCCCCCCCCCCCCCGCTGTCCAGCCCCTAAGCGCCGCCAAGACAGAGCTCTCATGACGAGAGCCTTTGCTTGGTCCGGTCTGAGAGATGTTTGATCTCGGAGCGGAAGGTGAGGTTCTTATCCAATCCATACCCCCAAGTATTGTAGCCGTGTACCCACTCAAGCTCTAGACCTCGCATCTTTGATTCACAGACACCAGAATATGTTTCAGCGACCATTGCCTTCGGCTTGGCTGCTGAGATCTTAAGCCCGACTCGCAGCATTCCTCGTTATTAGGTCCAGAACAACGTGGGCTTCTGACTGAATTCAAATTTCTTCTCCCGTGGAAGATAATTGCTAGATCTCTGCAGATGAAATGATCGTGCACCCGCTGGGAGCTGGATGTCGAGAATGCCTGGAATGAGGATGTTGAACAGGGCCGGGCTAAGACCCCTCCTTGAGGGGTACCATTCTCTAGAGGCAAATGCCTGGAAAGGTGACCTTGGAACT
>NW_028234435.1:9194394-9199394 GCF_977035675.1 Penaeus japonicus
CTGCAAAGTGCTAAGAATAAGTGATCTGTAATTAGAGGAGGACTAATTCTTGTGATTATTACAGAGCATATATGAGCCAGGGAAGAGGCACTGGCTAAAAGTAAAGAAGGATTATTTGAATGATGGTGCCATGGCTGACACAGCAGATTTGGTTGTCTTAGGTGCCTGGTATGGAACAGGGAAGAAAGGTAGGAAAGAGATATTGCATTGTATATTTGCCATATCTGTAATTATACATCTATGTCATGTTATCTGTGTATCCATCAGAATCCATGGTATGTGTTTAGTATAATGTAATGTACAGACTCATTCTTTAAACTGGATGAAACAAAGCTTATATACATTTATCTTACTAAGAAAATATAATGATATAGAGTGTCTTTTTAGGAGGAATGATGTCAGTCTTCTTGATGGGATGTTTTGATGCAAGAATTAAGAAGTGGTGCACTGTCACAAAGGTTGGTTAACTGGTTTTCCAATTACGGTAAATATCATTATACTGCTCTTTACTATGATAAAATGTTTCTGTTTAGATATATGATATTACACATATTTTTAGGATTACCAGAACAAGGAATGATACATTTTCTTCTGTGAATTTTAGGTCCACACAGGTCATGATGATGCAGCATTGGCACGATTACAGACACAGTTAGACATGGTTAAGATCAGCCAAGATGCAGACCGTGTGCCTGGATGGCTCAAGTGTACCAAGACCATGATCCCAGATTTTGTGTCAGCTGATCCTAAGGTGACAATAAAACAATTTTGTTTTTTGCTTTCTTGTCCCTTAGCTTTCTATAGAGTCATGATTTTGTTCACAAAGTGAATGTTACAGAAATACTATGTAAGAGATGCATGGTTAATTTTTTTTCACTTGGTATGTTTTGATGTGCTTCCACTGAATGTATTTTGTTCTTCATCTCTTCTCATTATCATATTCACTATGTAGTAAACATTTGCTTGTTTCAGTCCTCATAGTATGCTAATGTAATGTGTATTATTGTCAAAGGCATTGTAATAGTTCACTTGGCTGTAAAAATTAATTTTACTCTCTATGTATATTTCATGTGTTTATAAGTCCCAGTCATGCATACACTATTAAAGAATGTAGTTACATCAACATAGCTGTAGGATGACATTGAAATAGAGATATAGCATTTCTAGGTTACATTCACCAAGCAGATTCACATAGGAGTAGTACATTATTTCACTTCCTTCTCTTCAGTAAGCATTTTGAAGCCATATAGTAAGGTGATATCAGATTGTATAATGTCATGATATTTTGCTTTTCCTTTTAGAAATCACCTGTCTGGGAAATAACTGGTGCAGAGTTTACACGACATCAGGTTCACACTGCAGATGGCATCTCCATCAGATTTCCAAGAGTTACAAGAGAACGGAGTGACAAAACATGGGAACAAGCTACTGACTTGGCATATTTACAAGTAAGGGACATCAGCTTTCATGGTGAACTAGTACAAATATTTATGTTAGTAATGTTAGTATCTAGTAAGAATAAAGGTATGTCTCCTCTCTATGGGTGAGAAATCCAGGGCACATGTCTGTGTCCTTGAAAATCAGCTAGATATTCTATCCTAGAAGTCAGTGTCAGTAATACAAAAAGCAAAACTGAGTTTTCATTTATTAAAAATGTATAATCCTGAAATATCTGTGCCCAAGAAGTTTTACATATTTTTTACCTTTGCTATTTCATGATCTTCCCATATAAAACTTATATTTCATGGTAATGTAAAGGAGTGTATGCCAGGTTGTATCCCCTTATTTATATTGCACCCAGATGCTTTATTTTTCAGGAACTTTATAAAAAATCCAGAGAATATTCAGACTTGGACGCCTTGACTTCTGATCGAACAGATGATGATGACGATAGTGGGAAAAAAAGTGGGGACTCTGGATCATCTACCCCAATGAAAGGTCCTTCAAAAATGAAAGCAAGTAGTCCCAAATGTGATAAAGTATCCACAGCATCACCAAGTCCTGACAAGGCAAAGAGTAAAGAAAAGGTAGGTGGATGATATCATATTGTGCACTGACATATGAACAGGATGAATTTTAAAATATATATATTTTTTTTAGACATGAAGGTGATTACATTTGTATTAATTTTCCACCTGTGTAACAGATTCAGAGAACCCTTAGTGCTTTCGTCAAGGTAGACAGAGCAAAGCCAGAAAGTGAAGAAGAGATGGAGCACAGCGGAGTGGCGTCAGGAAAAAGGCGCTCAGATGACAGCAAACAAGGACACCCAAATAAAAAGGTAATTTTGATGTGAATTTAAGAGTTTATGGCCATAGCAGTAAAATAGAATTTTCTTCTCATGAAACACTGTGCGAATATTTATTTTATGTATTTGTTATGCAAGTTTTGAACTCTGCATAACATTAAAGTTAGTGCAGTGAAAGCTAGGTAGAATAGAATTTTTTTTGACTGAACAGATTGGAACAGATATGTAGCAATACAGATACAAAATCAAAAATGTTATTTTACATGAAAAATAATATCAGAAGGATGGTGATTCCTTGTAGATTTTAAAGTATTCTGCTGAAATCTTCAATGTTAAGAAAAACGAAAGGGAAAAATGGGTATTACAAGTTACCACCTCATTTTTATATCTGTTACAACCACCACATTTTATTTATTTAATAAGATATCTGCTTTATTTTTATTTTACATTTTCTCTTCTTTAAAGTTGAATAAGTATGGCACCTCCAGCCACAATGAAAACGAAAGTCGACAACCGCTTCCCTCGGCTGGCCTCACGCATCCCACAAAGAATGTAAGTTATTTTCAGGGAGACATTGCAAAATATGCATTTATTGATTTTAGATATTATATTTTTATATTGCAGCCACTTTTGTATGTATTTATTGATTTCTTATGTATATTTTCTTATATTGCAGCCACTTCCAGATTTTTTCATAGGAGTTCAGGTAGGAATACCAGACACTGTGGATAAAGCAGAAGATATGAAGAGATATATCATTGCGTATCCTTTTATAACTAACGCTAATTATTGTATAGTAGAATGTAACATGGTAAGTCATGCTGAGGGAACGCGAGAACGAGGGAACGCGAGAACGAGGGAACGCAAAGAGTGAACGCGAAGACGAGTAAACGCGAGAACGAGGGAACGGGAGAACGAGGGAACCGAAGAAGAGTGAACGTGAAGATGATTGAACGCGAGAACGAGGACACGGGAGAACGAGGGAACGCGAAGAAGAGTAAACGCGAAGACGATTGAACGCAAGAACGAGGGAACGGGAGAACGAGGGAACGCGAAGAAGAGTGAACGCGAAGACAAGTGAACGCGAGAACGAGGGAACGCGAAGAAGAGTGAACGCGAGAACGAGGGAACGCGAGAACGAGGGAACGCGAAGACGAGTGAACGCGAGAACGAGGGAACGCGATGACGAGTGAACGCGAGAACGAGGGAACGCGAAGGCGAGTGAACGCGAGAACGAGGGAACGCGAGAACGAGGGAACGCGAAGACGAGTGAACGCGAGAACGAGGGAACGCGATGACGAGTGAACGCGAGAACGAGGGAACGCGAAGACGAGTGAACGCGAGAACGAGGGAACGCGAAGACGAGTGAACGCGAGAACGAGGGAACGCGAAGGCGAGTGAACGCGAGAACGAGGGAACGCGAAGACGAGTGAACGCGAGAACGAGGGAACGCGATGACGAGTGAACGCGAGAACGAGGGAACGCGAAGGCGAGTGAACGCGAGAACGAGGGAACGCGAGAACGAGGGAACGCGAAGGCGAGTGAACGCGAGAACGAGGGAACGCGAGAACGAGGGAACGCGAAGACGAGTGAACGCGAGAACGAGGGAACGCGAGAACGAGGGAACGCGATGACGAGTGAACGCGAGAACGAGGGAACGCGAAGGCGAGTGAACGCGAGAACGAGGGAACGAGAGAACGAGGGAACGCGAAGAAGAGTGAACACAAGAACGAGGGAACGCGAGAACGAGGGAACGCGAGAACGAAGGAACGCGAAGACGAGTGAACGCGAGAACGAGGAACGAGTGAACGCGAGAACGAGGAACGAGTGAACACGAGGACGAGGGAACGCGATGACGAGTGAACGCGAGAACGAGTGAACGTGAGATCGAGGGGATGCGAGAACGAGAGAAAGGCTGTTTACATCGGCTGGTCGGCTGGTCGGCTGGTCGGCTGGTAGGCAGCACTTGAAGCAGACGGTCGGCGGAGCAGATAATGCATTTGAGGCGCGTGGACATGGTCAGCCAATCAGCAGGGCAGCGAAGCGGACAAAGATGTAGCTGTCAGGGAGGTTGGGCATGGTAGGCTCAAGGGCGACATCTAACGGAGAGCTCGGGCGCCGAAGGATTGACCAAGCATAGGAGGGACTTGGCGTTGAAGGAAGCTAATTACGGAGAGCTAGGCCGTGGGAGGCATTTGGAAGACAGGCGTCTTTTGGCGGCGGCTAAACTTCAGTAATTTTCTGTGCATATAGTTGGTAAGTAGGGTTAATAATATAGCAATAGATGTGCAGCTCATCAGTATGTATAATAATAATAATGCTAAATGCTGACAACACGCTTGAAGACCCGAGTGAAAAAAACTAAGAAAGAAAGAAAGAAGGAAAGAAAGAAAGAAAGAAAGAAAGAAAGAAAGAAAGAAAGAAAGAAAGAAAGAAAGAAAGAAAGAAAGAAAGAAAGAAAGAAAAAATATATATATAGCTTTGTACTGAGAATGGGACAGCACGATTGTGACAAGAATCATAAACCACTGCGGTTATTGTGCTTTGGTAGGCCGAATATTTTTTTGGAACGGCTCAGTAGACTAAAGAGCATACAGGTGTAGAAGCGGGCATCTCCGTCATGTTTGAAACCGGAGAGGTGAAGTGGTTGCAACATTCTCAAATTTAGTTGTCATAGGATATGCAGTGAACTAAAGTAATCTTTGCAAATACACTGACTAGATTGTGGGAGAAAATCGCACAGTGTGGAAGG
>NW_028234435.1:9206894-9209394 GCF_977035675.1 Penaeus japonicus
GATCTAGATGTCCCCACACACAAAAAGTAAAACATCAAAGCCGCCTGTTAATCGGAGGGTTCTAAATAATTTCTTAATAAAACATTTTTTGTTGATTAAGTACTGCAGAGGCTTATTAGCGAGCGCGTTTCATGCCACTTATTTACTAAAATATTGTCAACTGGAACTCCAATGATTTTCTGACGCATGCAGTGGAGATAAGCGTCTTGGACAATGGCTATTCGGGATTTTTTCTTCCAATGGAGACCGATGAGAAACACTAAGCGCTACTAGGGTGAAAATCTGAGAGATGTTGAGCAAATGTCGTTGTCAACTCTAATTATCAAGTAATGGACGCGAGTGATAGGAGCGTGGCAGCGTTTGGGTCAGCCAGCATCATGACAAGCACGGATCGCCAATATCCGCCCCGGGAAGAGCTCGTGGAAATGTGTTGTACATTGCATGGATCTGCAGAGGACACGCACGAGACCTGGTACGAGGACCTGGGCTCGTCTTCCAGGTATTTCGGCGGAAATGAGGTCGTGGCAAGGGAAGCGCAGCCAAATCTACAGCTGCTCCGGCATTCTCAGTTAATCAAATGTGGGTCGTTCTCTCTTCCATTCCGCGGTCGTGCGTCGTGGGCCTAGTGCAGCCTTCCTTGCCTTGTGTCCCGTTTCTCCCTTCCCCTTCATCCTGATTCATCTCCTGTCATTCCCTCTTCTCGTGCCATTTTTTTCTTTCGTGAAATTTTCTCCTCTATTCGTCTTGAAGCATTTTGCTATCTTCAGTGCAATTTTGTTTCCTTGGGAGATCCGCATTTAAATCTTTTAAAATGTAATATTCCTTAACTTAAGTCTTCAGTTACGGCGGAGACGTGTTGCCTGATTACCAAGCGAGCGAAGCCACCCATCTGGTGGTTGTGAATAAGAAAGTGAGTTGCCTTTTCTTTATCTACAGTTTGTTGCCTTGCTGATATATGTCATTATTTCCTTTCGTTTTATCCCCGTCCTATATTTTTTGATATTTGATTCTTTTCAGTTTCACATATAATATCACTGAAGTGATGAAGTCAGTAATAGGTCGCAAATGGCTGGTCAGAGATTGGACCGGAAATGTGTCTTCTTGGCTGTTTCATTTACGTCATGTTTCTCTTACCCTCCAGGACAAGTGGCCTTCGTCGTGGCGCGGCCAGCGGATTTCGCCCGAATGGATATGGGACAGCATTAAGTTGCAGAGGCTCCAGTCTTCTCGTATATACAGCGTCTAAGTTGAACTACCGATTGCAGTCATGCTCGCCATTAGTGCACCATTTGTCACACGCCCTGTAGTCGACGATTCCCGCATCCCTCGAACAGTGCCTGTAAGAGCATCTTACACAAGGTCCATTTCTCTTTCTGATTTCTTTTGAATTGAGACACACCTCACACACTACCCCGGTCCATGATGATAACAAAATGATATCGCTGTGAATATTGATATATTTTATAAGCGAATACAGGTATAAGCATTTTGATCAATTGTGATCAAGAAAGCACAAAGGTAATTTTCCTCACCGCGCTTGTATATAACTTAGGAACCTCAACATGAGTATTTCTTATGAACATAAAAGATGCAGTTGTATCCATTACATCACGTTTTGATTTTTTAGAGCAATGAATTCCTTTTGTAAATGATTTTATTCACAGTTGTTACTTATTAATGAATTATTGTACCTAGTAGTATGTATTGTTAATTTGATGTTAGGTGATAATATGAAGTCGATTGCTCAGTTTAATGAATCTGTGAGTGGCTCACTATAATTTTACTAAATCATTTGTCGTACATGGTTGTCTTTATACACATTTTTGATATAAAGATTGTTTTCATTGTGAATATGCAAAGTCACATTAGCTGTGTGTCCTTCATTAGGTCAATTCAGCCGTGATGAGTCGCCTAAACTTGACCGAGAAAAATGGCGGTGAGGCCAACTATTATAGTCTCTTACTCCTCAGCACGTTAATTAGGATTGTATTTCTTGTCCTAATGTGTCGTATTATATACGATATGATATGAAAGTGATGACCAGACCAGACCAGAGGGCGAGACAAAGGCGGGAAGGACAGGGGGACAGAGAAAGTGTTAATCTTGTTTATGTTGCACTTGTTTTTGCGGCATGCTTTTCCGCGCTGTAGAGGGGAGTCGCCTTGGTTGACTGATTAGTCCAGTGATGTAAACACAGGAATGACATGTTCCTTTACATGTTCCTTTACTGCAACCTTATTGTTAAGGATTATGATGATGTGATGTGTACAGTAGACATTTATATTGTTGATAAATAAGTTTATGAAAAGTCTTTTGTTATTATCCTACTAATGTATCAATTTACATATAGTATATGTTTCACTGTAACACGTGTTAGTAAATCATAATGATGTAATATAATACTACTAATAATGATACTAATAATGATAATGATACTATTAATAATCATAATGATAATGATACTATTGATAATCATAATAATAATGATCATGATTATAAT
>NW_028234435.1:9221894-9224394 GCF_977035675.1 Penaeus japonicus
CGTTCAATCCTAAGGTTGCCGCAGAGTTAGCAGATTAGTTCATCGAGTGATATGTAGTAATGAAGAGAACATACATGGTTCACATTATAGAATAAGCACTAGTAGATGATGTCGAGGTGGCCCAGTTTTTGTTATTTTTGTTATTCTTGTTCATGTCGTTATGCGATCTGACTTTTCGCGTCCAAAGCAAAATGCTTGGAGTTGCGTTACTTAGGGGGAACGGCTAGATGAAAGGTGCTGAGCTGCTTGCAACGGCCACTTTCAACATTTGTTAGTGGACTCGAACGTGGGAAACGTAATTATTTCTATATCCGTATTTCATATTAGATATTATATTTGTTTCTAGTTCATTTTTATTTTCCTTTTTGAACAGTCAGAGGCTATCATACTTAAAGCAAGGTAAACACAGCGGCGTAAAATGGGAAAACGCATTCACAATAAGAAAAAAAACAACAACAACTAGATTCCTCACACGGGATTAAAAAGAAGAAACAAATACTTATCACATTCCTACTGGTAGAGGAGTCTGCTTTCCCTCACGTTGACAGCCAGACAGTAAAACAGACAATGATAATTTATCTAAAGAAGCTATTTTCCCATGCACATTTCATGCTAGCCTGACTTTATTTTTCATTCGAACAAAGTAGCAAGAAACAAATCACATGATGAGTGAGTCTGCAGCAGATTCTACTATACAGCGCAAGGCGAACGCACGCACTAGCTGTTCCATCCACAAGGGCGCCCTTGGTGTTGCGATCCCCGAGGCAACTACAGGCAGCAACGGACTGACGAAGCTGCAAAACACAAGATGCTCACCTGAACATTGGGAGTAAAGATCCATGCCATTCGCCGTCCTGCTTTGATATGTCACTGAAACGTAAATGCTGATAACGATGATGGTAACAGTGATGATTATAAGGATCATAATAATAATGACTATAACAACAACAATAATATGATCATGATAATGATAATAGTAACAATAATTACAAATGATATAAATGATGATGATAATATTAATGATAATAAAGGTAATCATAATAATGATAGTATTGACATTGATGGTAGCAAAAATTATCATTATTATCATCATTCTTAATATCCTTATCATTACTATCATCATTATGAGAACTGTCTTGTTTAGTGTTAAAATTCCTACTTTCAACATCATGATTATCATCATTATCATTCTTATCATCACTATCACAATTACCATTATTACTATTATTGTGATCATCATTAATGTGTTATTATAATTATCATCATAATTATTATCACTATTGTTATTATCATTATAATCATATAAATTACCATCATTTTTGTTATAATGATGATAATACTATTATTACTATTATCATTAACATTAATATTATCATTACTGTTATCTTTATCAGCTTATTGTTATTGATTTTATCATTATCATCATTATCATTATAATACTGATAATATTTATCATTATAATCATTATTATCATCATCATTGTTGTTATTGACATTATCATTATTATTATAATCATTGTTATTATTATGATTATTGTCATGATGATCATGAATCCGATGATGATTACTGCAATGAATGCGAAAGTACCGATCATGACAGGAGCGGTGATTTTGATAATGAAGATCGCCATGCGCTGGGTTCATACGGCTCTAGGTCAATTTAATGATTTATTATCAGTATCATTGTCATCCTTTTCATCATCATAATCATTATTATTATTATCCTTATTGTTGTTTTCATCACCATTATCATTATTATTATCATTGTTGTTGTTGTTGTTGTTACTATCATTATTGTTACTATTGATTTAATTTTCATTATCCTGATCCTTATTATGGTCATGCTCATTATTACTATTTTTATCATTATTATCCTTATGATTATCATTGCTATTATTCATAATCTCATCATCATTATAATGATACTAACAATAACTATCACCCTAATGTTTATCATTATGATAATAGTTATTACTAATATCCTTTTAATCAATATTGATATCTTTATTCTTTTATCATCCTCAGTCTCCTTATTGTTATCTTTTTCATCAATACTATTACACAAATGGAGATGCTCATACATGTACTCTTGACCTGTGACCAAGGGTCCCACAAGTCATTAAAACATCAAGCCCTTCACGCAGTATCATTGCTGATCGTAATAACGAAGTTTTCTGCAGGAATGCCCTTTGGAGTTTCATGGCCAAGTTTCCAATCCATTTGGAAAGAGTCTATGTCACACCTTCCAGTGCTCCCACTCCCACTCCCACTCCCACTCCCACTCCCACTCCCACTCCCACTCTCACTCCCACTCCCACTCCCACTCCCACTCCCACTCCCACTCCCACTCCCACTCCCACTCCCACTCCCACTCCCACTCCCACTCCCACTCCCACTCCCACTCCCACTCCCACTCTCACTCTCACTCCCACTCCCACTCCCACAGGATTCCACATTCTCGTAATCTCCCGTTTCAAAACCTGTTACTCTTCAACCTTCTC